>NC_041396.2:125217659-125467659 GCF_900747795.2 Erpetoichthys calabaricus
AAGCAGAGCCCTAGTGGAAATTGTAGGCATTTGAATTGAAATGGGAGATCAGAGGGTATAACGGGGATGCGAGGAATAAAAACTCTCTCCCCTGAGCCACCGCCAGTAAAAATAGTTGCCTCAATGAGGTTGTTTTGCAGACACGTGACCGGAAGTCTCGTGCCGTCACAAAGTTTCAGTGGCTGTACGCAAATCCACAATCGGATTCATATTCTGTTCGTACCTTATCAATTGTGTTATTTGTTTTTTGAACAGGTTTGATTCATCGAAGTGATCACTCCTGCTGCGTTCAGTCACTTCACGTGATCCGCTCTCTTGTGTGATATTGCGATGTCCACGGGTTTATTTAATGTTAGCTAAGACCCGGCAGTTAAAAGTGTCTTCTCATTAAACTTGTATCTCGCGAATATGGCATTGCAAACGGCAGCGGGTCAGTTCACGTGCTTACGTGGGAGGCGTGATGACGCGATATATTTTGATATATATCAAAATACCCGCACTTCACAGCGGCGAAGTACTGCTTTAAAATTTTTATTAAGAAGAAAAGTAAACCTTTTTAAACTGAGGGAAAATGAATCAATAATTATTTGTTAAGGATCTCTTTGTATATCACGTTGTCAGTTCGCCCCTCTGGTTGTAATATGACCAAGCTGTGTGCTGAGCTTACTCTTGAGCATGCAACGTACAGTTTGCTATGTGAAAATCAGTCTTGCCTCAAATCAATGCCAACCTTTTGTAGGGTCTGTCCCTGAGACTTATTAATTGTCATTGCGAAGCAGAGCCTTAGTGGAAATTGGAGGCGTTTGAATTGAAATGGGAGATCAGAGGGTATAACGGGGATGCGAGGAATAAAAACTCTCTCCCCTGAGCCACCACCAGTAAAAATAGTTGCCTCAATGACGTTCTTTTGCAGACACGTGACCTGAAGTCTCGTGCCGTCACAAAGTTTCAGTGGCTGTAAGCAAATCCTCAATCGGTTTCATATTGTTTTCGTACCTTATCAATTGTGTAATGTGTTTTTTGAACAGGTTTGATTCATCGAAGTGATCACTCCTGCTGCGTTCAGTCACTTCACATGAGCCACTGTCTTGTGTGATGTTGCGATGTCCATACCTCGTGTCTTCTCATTAAATTTGTATCTCGCGAATATGGCATTGCAAACGGCAGCGGGTCAGTTCACGTGCTTACGTGGGAGGCGTGATGACGCGATATATTTTGATATATATCAAAATACCCGCGCTTAGCAGCGGCGAAGTACTGCTTTAAAAATTTTATTAAGAAGAAAAGTAAACCTTTTTAAACTGAGGAAAATGAACCGGTTGTAATATGACCAAGCTGTGTGCTGAGTTTACTCTTGAGCATGAAATCTAATGTGGTTTGTGCCCTTCAGAATGAAAACTGTTTGCATTTACCTCTTTAATAAAAGGCGAGCTTTTAAGCCTGAGAAATCACCCCGTAAATGCACACGTTTAATTGCACATGTGTTAATATGTATACTTACACAGTATTAAAAGACACTCAACAATTAACGTTATTTACCTTTGTTCCCACGTTTGATAAAAGGCGAGCTTTTAAGCCTGAGAAATCACCCCGTAAATGCACACGTTTAATTGCACATGTGTTAATATGTATGCTTACACAGTATTAAAAGACACTCAAAAATTAACGTCATTTACCTTCGTTCCCGCGTTTGACTCGTGCTGTAAATCTCTTCCTTGTTTTTAGTTCACTTGATTACGTAGGATGCGTGATGACGCGATACGTGACTCCGCCTCCTCCATTAGAGTATATGGACAAAAAACAGGTTCCAGTTATGACCATTACGCGTAGAATTTTGAAATGAAACCTGCCTAATTTTTGTAAGTAAGCTGTAAGGAATGAACCTGCCAAATTTCAGCCTTCTACCTACACGGGAAGTTGGAGAATTAGTGATGAGTGAGTCAGTCAGTCAGTCAGTCAGTCAGTGAGGGCTTTGCCTTTTATTAGTATAGATACTGGTGGAACTGACCTGGCTAGCGGGAGAGGATGCAGAAATTTCTTTGGAGGTCGAGGGCGCGGAAGAGGACGTGGGTTCCAATTATCAAACCCTAATAATCCTTTCGCTCAGATGCCTAACCCTTTGGAGCAGACGCCAGCGTCATATGCCTGTTACGGCTGCAGTGAAGTTGGACATTTCAGATGCAACTGCCCACACAGGCGTCCTCTACCACCCCCTCTCCCTGAGCCCAATGACATTCCTTGGTCCTAGGAATTAGCAGGGACCCCCAGCCACTTTTTCCAGTTTCCTTTGCTTACTCGTCATGCTGATACTGATCCTTTATTGACTTTAATAGTAAACGGCAAAGAAACTGTCTTTCTTGTGGACACAGGAGCCACGCGCTCCGCTTTGTCGCTGTTGGAGGTCCCTGCCTCGAAAGATACAGTACAGGTGCTTACTGCCTCGGGACAGCCTCATACTTTGCTGGTCTCAAAACCTCTGCAAGTGCAGCTCAGCACTAACAGCTCATCATTGACTCATCGCTTCCTGTTAAATCATTTGTGCCCTGTGAACTTGCTGGGAAGGGATCTTATGACTAAATTGTCAGTCTCAATTTCTTTAACTGAACAAGGATTTTACTGCTCCATTCCTAAGCTCCTATGCCAAACTACACACCCCAAGCCCTCTTTTGCTGCATGGACCCTTGAAATCTCCCCGCACACCCTCCTCTTGAAAGCCCTTCATTCTTTCCCCTCATGCCTATTTCCCCACTTACAAGTCCCGGACACCCTGCATTGTACTGCCCAATATTTCCCCGCTGAAGTAGACACTCCTTAGTTAGAATCTTTTCTTTCCTCCGGCACATGCCCTGAAACTTTGCACATTCCATGTATTTTTGTTTCATCTACTAAAGCTGCTGCTTCAGTTCACCTCACATGTTCACAAAGTATTTTCTATCTAGGTGGTTCAGTGCCCCATGTCTCTCTAGCTAAATCTAACACCGTGCGCTGGGTTGAAATTGGCTACTGGGTCGAAAAATGTCTAAATAGAACTGATTGGCTGTACGTTGCACCAGGTATTTTTGACACCTCAGACCATCTAATTACTAAAGTATTAATTCAGATTGATCTGCCAGTTGCTCGTTCCCTGTGTCACCCGTCTCTCTCTTTATGCTCATTGCAAACTGATAGCCTTTCATGGCTCTCTTCGATTCCTGATACACTGTGGTCTCAAGGGAAACATAATTTTGGCAGAATAGCAAATTGTGAACCTCTAGTAATCTTTCCAAAATCCTCCTTCCGTCCTCGCCGTGCGCAATATCCTCTCTCTCCCGAGGCTGAACTCGGAATTGCTGCTGTACATAAAGATCTTGTTGAAAGGGGGGCTATAATTCCTATTAAATATTCTCCTGTAAACTCTCCTATCTTGCCAGTAAAGAAAGCTGATGGCTCTTGGCGCTTTGTCCAAGACCTCAGACAAGTCAATTCTGCTATCTTTCCTAGAGTACCGATCGTGCCTAATCCTTCCACTATTCTGTCTACAATCCCTCCATCTGCACGTTATTTCTCAGTTTTTGACTTAGCAAATCTTAAAATAGCTCCCTGTGTATTTCAAGATATCTCGAAAGCATTTTCAGTTATCTACAATACAATTTAAGATATCTGAAATACATTTCCAGATATCTCACAACAGCTTCCTGTCCATTTTCAAATATCCCAAATACATTTTCAGATATCTCAAAATCACTTCCTGCTCATTTAAAGACATCTCAAATACATTTTAAGATATCTTATAATTAACAGGAAGTCCCATTGAAAGAATAGGCATTTTTACAGGAAATAATTTTGAGATATCTTGAAATGCATTTGAGATACCTTAAAATGCATGATTCTGAAAATTCATTTGAAGATATCTTGAAATGCAGGCACAGTCATTTTGAGATATTTGAAAATATATTTGAGATGTCTTGAAATGCATTTGAGATATCTCAAAATGCATTGCAGATATCTTAAAATATAAAGGAAATTATTTTAAGATATCTCAAAGTGAGTTTCAGATATCTTAAAAAGTAAATTACATTTTAAGAGATCTAAAATTCATTTTGAGATATCTCTAAATATTAATTTGGCCTGCCATACATATGCTCTACAATTCACTTTGCAGTCATTAGTCTTATACCATATAAAGCATTTTTTCCATTGCAGCTTCTTTTTTAAATCTTTATTAATTCCAAATTTAGGTATGTATCTGTCCAGCATTACATGTAAAACATTTTAAAAATCTGTTCCACTGCTCCTCGGCTGTCTCCAAACTTAAAAGCTTATCCCAGTGTATCCTCCTTAGACTTTGTCGCATCTGGTCAACATTTTCCCTACCAAAGTTCAACTTAACAATTTTAGTCTTTGCGTCTGCACTCTTACAAAATACTGAGAATTGTATTACATTATGGTCACTTGACCCTAGTGGTTCAATCACATCTACACCCTCAATTCTATTTTGATTATTACAAAATACTAAATCCAGACAAGCTTCACCCCGTGTTGGTGCTTTAACATGCTGTATTGAAAACAGTCAATGATTACTTCTAAAAACTCTTGTGCTCCTCCATCTGCAAAGTTATTCCAGCTAATATTTAGATAATTAAAGTCCTCCATGACAATAATATCTCCTTGTAAACTTGCCTTTTTGATATTACTGAAAAGATGTGTGTTGAAATTACTGTCTGAATTGGGTGGTCTATAACACACTCCTAAAATAACACCTCTTTTCCTAATATTTTCCAGGCAATACCACATGTCCTCACTAAGAGTACTTACACTTAAATTCTGGTTGACATAAACAGAAACCCCACCTCCTTTTTTCTCCTGTCTATCCTTCCTAAAAAAGGTATATCCCTCTATGTTACACTCATCCCAATCTTTGTTATTTAGCTAGGTTTCCGTTATTAATATAATATCATAATTATGCTCTGCTACATACACCTCCAACTCACTAGCATTCAGTCAAACTATTTTTAATGTGTTACTCCTTCTACATTTAAATGTTACCATAGAATTTACATTACTACAAATTTTTATTTCTACACGGTTGATTGTTCCTACATGCATAGCTCTAAACCTGGCCTGTCCTAAACTCCCTGCCCCCAATTCCCTATTTTAAACAATCCTCGACTAGCCCACTCATACACCTCCCCAATACCTTGATGCCCCTTGAGTTCAGATGTAATCCATTACAGCGGTCCCATCTGTTTCAAAAGGAGTCTCAATGCCCCGTAAACCTATACCCTTCTACCCTGCACCAGGCAGAACTTCAGAGCAGACTACCTTGTCAGTTCTGCTCCTCAGCCTGGAACCTAACTCTTTGAATTGAGGTCATTTGTTCCAATATGGACAATGACAACTGGAGCCACCCCCGTTGTGGCCAAGAGCCTATCCACCTTTCCGGGGAGGTCCCCCACCTGTGCACCCGGAAGGCAACACACAGTGCGAGACTCTCTGTCTCTGGAGTACACCTGAGCTTCAATTCCCCTAATGACTGAGTCTCCAACTATCACTACCTCTGTCTTTCTGGGAACTGGTTTTGAGGTGGCCCGTTGGGGCTCCTCATCCCTGCCTACCACCTCAGCATCATCAGGGACACCATCTAGCTCTGCAAGGATGTGATAACGGTTTGACACTTCTAATTCTGGGGTTGATGCCCCCGGACAGTATGCACCCTTTATCTTATGTCTTGTGACCATGACCCACTTATTTCTACCTGTCTGGTCTGGAATCTCCTCCTGCACCTCATTGGGAGTGCACACTATCTATCTAAAAGACACCTGGACCAAGTCTGCCAATTCTCTACTACAACGCAGGTCAACCAACTCCTCCTCCAGTTCAGTGACCCTGAGCTTGAGGTGTTGGATCAGCAGGCATCTCATGCAGATGTAGCCGTCATAGACAACTGACTATGTAACCTTCTAGTTATGTCAATAATTCTCAACATCTACCTTACCTTACCTGAAATCTATTCATTTTCCCTAGTCTTTGAATAGGAAGAGGTGGGGGTCACTAAATTTAACTGTTAGATTTTTATTATTGTAGCTTTTTATCCATTTCTAAAATATTAATTTCCTGGATATTTCAAAGGTAATACACTATTTCACTTACAGTTATGCATTTTTTCTGCAAAATGCACTTGATGAATGATTTTTTTACAATCTTCAGAAAAATAGTGAATATCACTCTAATACAACTGTTTAAATAGTAAGGAAGGCAAGACATTTGTTTCATTTGTGATTCATTTAGAAAAATATTTCATTCAATAGTAATGAGTTATTTTATTCTGGATAGCTGCAGTTCTCTAAGAACCATGCATTCTTTAAGAAATATTATTTTTTTACTTTAAAATACATCACAGTAAAATTCAGATTAAAAAAATACATTATTTTCTGATTTTCTGCTTAAAAACATATTTAGTTTATTCAATAATCTTCTTATGTTTGAAATTATTGTCTGTGCCAGTTTCAAATGCAGTTTAAAATTCTTATATTTTATTTTGATAATATGATATGACGTAAATTGCCATACTCATAACTTAATAAACTGAGTTTGTGATATTTTAAATTTTGAAAAAAATAGATTTTGGCAAATTTTTGAAGCAGCTGCTTTGGCATAGTAGCCAGCCAGTTGTTATTTGTGTTATTCATTTATTTCAAGCACTTTTATTTAACATTCACATCAAAGATTCAAATACTAACAGGCGTTGCAAATAGACTATAGCTGAAAAAGTAAATCAAATGTTCAAAAAAAAAAATCCAATATCCTTTAGTTAGATCGTTCCAGCGCTGACAGAGTACTTTAGACTGCAATCTGTCAAATCACAGCTTACAGAATGGTATCCAAAGTTTATTTAATTTGTCAATAAATGGTATCAAAAATTGGTGCAAGGTTGTATTGAATAAAATCCCCGAAAAACCTTACAAGTACAACAATATGATCTGGAGCAAATGCATGAAACACAACACTCATCTCCAACCTAACTTTTATATCTATTCGAAAAGGGAGCTTCACTGGAAAAGGTTCTTCATATAGAATAAAACAGAAAATTAAAATAAAAAGGTTCACCATAGGCCCACTGTGCTTACTTTACAACTAGATTAATGAATTCTTGCTAAATTCTGGACAGATTCTAATAAAATAATGGATTTTTTCCAATTTGAGATAATATAAAACATGTCTTTCCCACTAAGTTACAGAAAGTAAATTAGAATTCATCCAGTTAAGGAAAATATGTCTATAAAGATTTGGATATTACAACAGAGTTTTCATAGCATAACATTTACATTTACATTTACATCATTTAGCAGACACTCTTATCCAGAGCGACTTACAACAGTGCTTAGTAATCTATGACTGTTCTTCAGTCTTTAAGGCTAGGATTAAATCTACTGTCATTAAACAAGTTACCGCTGACCAAGTTGTACACAAAACCATGCTAGAAGAAAATAGTAAGTTGTTAGAACAAAATTTTTTTTTTTTTTTGAAAAAAGGGTAGAAAAGAGTATGGGGACTTTAGTCCCCCAAGTGCTGTTTAAAGAAGTGTGTCTTCAGACGACGTTTGAAGACAGTGAGGGTCTCCGCTGTTCGTACAGCAAGAGGAAGTTCGTTCCACCACTGAGGAGCCAACACTGCAAAGAGTCTTGATGCATGTCGTCCTCTTCTTTTAAGTAAGGGTGGTTCGAGACGAGCAGTGCTTGATGTTCTGAGAGAGCGAGAAGTGACACGCTGCTTAACCAGTGCTGATATGTAAGGTGGTGCACCATGTTCCTTTTTGGTGTTAGTTTGAATACTGTTGTTAAAGAGGTTGGGCTGATTTTAGATACTAGGCTCTGCAAAAAATCTTACCCACAGACTCTTGATGACATTCATCACAGGTTAAATCTTACCCCAGAAACATTTTAGACAATTACAGACAAGATATATGTGAATGATTAACAATATTAAGTTGAATGTTACAGTTCTTCTCTCACACTGAACTAAAACATTGTAGCAACCAGTTGACTACTGACAAAGAGGTAGGTGAGTCCAGGAGTGATATTGATAGAGTTGAGACATGTAAGTGAGACAAGTTCTCTTTGGAGAACCTTCAGGAAGATGAAGGAAGGTGGGCAGAGTTTGAGTGAAGAGCAAGATAAGTGTGAGTCAGTGCAAGGAAGTAATGGTCTTTCTTCAGAGGGAGTTAGGACATGAAAGAGTGCAAGACTCAGTGGTCACAATATTTTTTATGGTGATATAATACAGGAACATTTTAATCAAGGGCAGTTGTACAATATATAACATGTTCAATAATAAGCAGCTCCAATGTCCTATTAATAATATTATTAGTTATCATTTTAGTGACACCTTTATCCAGAATGATTTACAACTTTTGAGATACAATAGGTTACATATCTTTAGTTTTTCCAACTGGGATACAGGCAGGTAAAGTCACATGCTCATGGTCACACCAGGATTTCAATACACAATTTCAGGTATTGAACTCCTAGGTCCAAAGTCTTCATTAATACAACACATAGCCCTTGGTTTAAAAAAATCTACAAGTATTGTATACAGAGAAGACTTATTCAATACTTCTGATATATCTGATTAACTTAACTAAGGCTCACTGTCTTACGAAACCTCCCAAGTGAAGCTGGGTAATGCAGCTAGCTGTGTAAATAAGTGCAAAATTGGCTTTAACACTAGGAACAAAGGGTTATAGTTAGAGCAGCTTTACTCAACTTCATATACTTCAGTTGCCAAAAGCTGGGAATTAGCTTGATTGTAAAATCACCTTGCTGAAGCTGGTCTTGATAGAGAATTAGATTTTCCTGAAAAGTCAAAACATTACTAACAAGAACAAGGAGAATGTCTAATTTTCTTGTAACTTCTGATTTAGTGTGTTTAAATGCCCTGTGATGTCAATGAGAAAACCAACATCCAGTATGAATTTTTCATTGTCAGTTTTTACCACTAAAGTCCAAAACCGTTGGTGCTTTAGTGATTGTCCTATCTGCCTTTCTAAATTTCTAAATAAACAGGATTCTGAGAAATTAATTCATGTATTTATTTCTAGTAGGACTGACTACTGCAATGTGGTGTTCACTGGATGTTCAAATTGTTCTTTATACAGCCTCCAGTTAATCCAAAATGCTGCTGCAAGAATTATTACAAGAACAAGAAAATACAAATACATAACTCCAGTTGTTAAATCCTTACACTGGCTCCAAGATAAGTTTAGGGAAGATTTCAAAATCCTCCTTTTAATATATAAAGCTTTAAATGGCCAAGGCCCTGCTTAATTATCTGAACTTATCATGACTTACAAGCTAGAGCGCACATTAAGATCTCAAGATGCCTGTCTGCTTATGATTACAAGGATTAATAAAATAACAGTGGGAGGTCGAGCCTGCTACAATAAAAGGTGCCCCTTCAGTCTCAGCTTTCAAATCCCAGCTGAAGGCTCACTATTTCAGTTTAGCATATCCTGACTAGAGTTGCTGATTATTTGTATAGACTGCATCTCTGTTGTTGGTCATTAGCACTAAAACATAAGTAATATGATTTGTATAATGTGTTACTAAGCCTGACCTACTCTGTTTCTCTTCTCTGTACTCAAATGTGGCACCTGGTGCCACTGCCCACCTAACAAGTTGTTTGCCTGCCTAAGGTAAAGTCATCTCTGATGGAGGATTACAGTAATTGCTGGGTAGAGGGGTCCTTTCATCAGACTGGCTGGCCCAATGCTGACCCAGCTGTGCAATGGCCAATTGGGGAAGCCAGCTTGATGGCTGAGGTCTACAGGACTCTAAACCTAATACTAAGGTGAGAGCTGCTGCTGACATAGTTGCACCTGAAAAGACAGTCAAAAAATCTTCTAGCATTGTTATACCATGGAAGACCCAAAGAGTATCTGATTTAAAGAGAACATGCTGGACAGCTCAGCGTAAATGGAGAAAAACTAAACTAACTATCCACTATGAAATATTGAAGGTTAAAATAACAGAATACAACAATATAATCCATCTTGAGAGGCGCTGCTATTTCTCTAGAATTATAAATAACAATACTAGTAATCCCAGAGTCTTATTCTCTACGATTGATCGTCTGCTAAATCCAGGTCACTCAATGGAACGCCTCCAAAATACTTACAGTGAAACTTGTGAGGCTATTGCTGTATTTTTGAATCAAAAAATTAATGATATTAGAAACAATATAGTACATCTCCACAACACTGATCCTCTTAAGCCCCAGTACTCCATTATAAACAAATTAAATTCTTTCACCAGGATAGATTTATCTGATTTATATAAAATAATTTCTCAACTGAGACCATCCACCTGCGTCCTTGACCCAATACCAACAAGTTTTTTCAAAGAAGTATCTGGCGTGCTAATTGACAGTATTCTTGACATGGTAAACTCGTCATTAGATACGGGGGTCTTCCCAGACTGTCTTAAGACTGCTGTAGTTAAACCCCTACTCAAGAAAAATAATCTTGACTCCTCTGCTTTTGAAAATTTTAGACCTATCTCTAACTTGCCTTTCTTAAGTAAAATTCTAGAGGAGGCAGTCATTATGCAGCTAAATGACCACCTCAATAAACATGCTATTCTTGATAAAGTTTCAGTCAGGTTTCAGAACAAATCACAGTACAGAAACGGCACTTGTTAAAGTAGTAAATGTCTTGTGGGTAAATGCAGACAGAGGCCTTTTATCTGTTCTCATCCTCTTAGATCTGAGTGCCGCATTTGATACCATTGATCACAATATTATTAGAAATCACCTTAGTCTGTGGGTGGGCCTCTCTAGCAGTGTCTTAAAATGGTTTGAATCCTACCTGGCAGGTAGAAAATTCTTTGTTAGTTGTGGTAATTATACTTCAATTACACATGATATTCTATATGGTGTTCCACAAGGCTCTATCCTGGGTCCGCTGCTCTTTTCGATTCACAGCTATGCCGATGACATGCAACTGTACTTATCAATAGCACCTGATGACCTCGACTCTGTTGATTCACTGACACAATGTCTTACTTGTGTTTCTGAATGGATGAGTAGTAATTTTCTCAAACAAAACAAAGAGAAAACAGAAATTTTAGTGATTGGCAATAATGGATATAATGAGGTTATTAGAAATTAGCATTAGGATTAAAAGTCAAGACGGAGGTAAAGAATTCAGGAGTAACTGTTGACTGTGACCTGAATTTTAAATCACATATTAATCAGATCACTAGGACAGCATTTTTTCACTTAAAAATATAGCAAAAGTTAGACCTCTTATATCATTGAAAGATGCTGAAAAATTAGTTCACGCTTTTGTTTTCAGTCGACTAGATTACTGTAATGCATTCCTCTGAGGACTACCCAAAAAAGGCATAAATTTTCTCTATGTAGGTGTAACTTTGTGCACCTGCATCATGCACTGAAGTAGAGGCATTTGAGCTTAATCATTAAATTTTATGTCTCTTTTTTCCTTTCTTTCATTACTGCAAGCTATTGATGTCCACTCTCACTTCAGTTCATACGGAAGCTTGGAGACGACTATACGCAGGTTTTCACCTATATCGTAGGTGCTACATTCAAACAGTAACCAAGATAAAGAGACAAATCTACTAGTGCTTCTCCGTCTTCTGCTGACTTGATCTGTGGCCAGTTCATAATCTTTTTAATGTGTGTTCTATATATCTGCATACTATCTCCACAGTAGGTTTTGAGCATAGTAGGTTGTTGTGCCTTTTGATTACCTGTTTCTGGCATAAGTCCAATACAAACTTCAACAAGCTCTTGAGGGTAGCCTCTAGTGTACTGCTCTAGAAAGTGCAGTTTATCTAGGTCGTTTTCAAACACATTTTCCACAGAATAATCAAAGTCTGTAATTAATGATGTATATGTTAGGGGATCACTATTAAATATTGGTACTTCTGTAAGCAGCGCTGGGGGTTTATCTTGTTTCTCCAATTGCTGAGCTAACGGCTTAGTAGCATCGGCAACTGCTTTTTGGCTTTCGGTTTGATTCTGCATGAGCACTTCAACAAGATCATGTCTGTTAAAGTTTGAGAACAGTCCGCATTAGTTACAGATCATTCCTACCTTTCAGACTCAAGTTCATCCAGCCTTTGAAGGATTCTATCAAGTATCGATTGTTCAATTACAACTGTCGCAGGAGATGCTGCAGCGCTTAGCTCGGACGACAAGCCACATTTATTATCGTGGGACTCTGGTTTCTGAGCAATCTCGTTCTTGCAATTGCATCTCTCAGAATTGATTAATTAGCTGCTTGTCAAATGAGTGTGCTAAAAGCCTCTTTGTATCTTTCAGCCATTTCGCTGTAGCGTCAATAAATTTATTGCAGTTCTTAAAGCTTTTTGCAAATGTCGTTTTTTGTTTTTTAATTGTGCCTTCTTTACTTAGTGCTGATATTAGACTTTTATTCAGCTCCTTGACCTGACTGCGTCTCACAAAAGATTCCAAGCTTCTGCGCTACATCAATGTGGTTTTCCGGAATGTCTTTAAGGCTTTAGATTTCCTCCTGGAACTGCCATCTTATCGTGGTGGAGGAGTTTGTGTGTCCCAATAATCCTAGGAGCTCTGTTGTCCGGGATTTTATGCCCCTGGTAGGGCCACCCAAGGCAAACTGGTCCTAGGTGAAGGATGAGACAAAGAGCGGTTCAACAAACCTCCAATGATGAATCAAACCTTTGGACTACATCTTCCCTTGCCCGGACGCGGGTCACCAGGGCCCCCCTCTGGAGCCAGGCCTGGAGGTGCGGCTCGATGGCGAGTGCCTGGTGGCCGGGCCTGCACCCATGGGGCTCGGCTGGGCACAGCCCGAAGAGGCAACGTGGGTCCCCCTTCACATGGGCTCACCACCTATGGGAGGGGCCAAGGAGGTCGGGTGCAGTGTGAGTTGGGTGGTGGCCGAAGGCGGGGACCTTGGCGGTCTGATCCTCGGCTACAGAAGCTGGCTCTTGGGACGTGGAATGTCACCTCTCTGAAGGGGAAGGAGCCTGAGCTAGTGCGTGAGGTGAGAGGTTCCGGCTAGATATAGTCGGGCTCACCTCAACGCACAGCTTGGACTCTGGAACCAATATCCTTGAGAAGGGCTGGACTCTCTACCACTCTGGAGTTTCCCCCAGTGAGAGGCGCTGAGCGGGTGTGGGCATACTTATTGCCCCCCGACTTGGAGCCTGTTCATTGGGGTTTACCCCGGTGGATGAGAGGGTAGCCTTCCTCTGCCTTCAGGTGGGGGGACGGGTCCTAACTGTTGTTTGTGCGTGTGCACCGAACAGCAGTTTGGAGTTCCTGGAGGGGGTGCTAGAGGGCATACCTTCTGGAGACTCCCTTGTTCTGCTGGGAGACTTCAATGCTCACGTGGGCAATGACAGTGAGACCTAGAAGGGCGTGATTGGGAGGAATTGCCCCCCCGATCTGAACCCGAGCGGTGTTTTGTTATTGGACTTCTGTGCTCCTCATGTAATGTCCATTACGAACACCATGTTCAAGCATAGGGGTATTCATATGTGCACTTGGCACCAGGACATCCTAGACCTCAGTTTGATGATCGACTTTGTGGTCGTGTTGTCGGACCTGCGGCCTCATGTCTTGGACACGTCGGGTGAAGAGAGGGGCGGAGCTGTCAACTGATCACCACTTGGTGGTGAGTAGGTGTCGATGGTGGGGGAGGATGCCAGTCAGGCCTGGTAGGCCCCAACGTATTGTGAGGGTCTGCTGGGAACATATGGCAGTCCAAACCTTAAAGTTCTTCCCTTTAAATTTCAGAGCGAGTAATATAGTCTCATGTGCTTTAATGTCCCCATGAACGAAGTGGATGTTCACTTTGTCTGTGCAAGTCACAGCAGACTATGCAGAGGTCACTACCAGAGTCCAACATTACCGAGAATTCACATCCAGCCAGCATAACAGAGACCTTAAAATTGTCCTCCTTTACAAAGTCTAAACAAAGTTATTTCACAATTAAAATTGTTAACATGTCCAGTAGACCCTGTACCTACTGTGATGTTCATGCAAACATTTTTCTTTATTTACTAAATGGGTACTTCATATTGATAATATATCACTCATAAAAAGCAATTTTCCAGGGCATTTAAATGTGTTGAGGATAGGCCAGTTTTTGAGAAAGTTTCCTTCAATAACACTGTTCTTAATAAGTTTAGGCCAATTTCTAATTTTCCTTTTTCATGTAAAAGTTTAAAATAACTTGTTCACTTTCAGATCACTGAATTTTTGCATGATGATTATATTTTTGAAAAATTCCAGTCAAGTTTTAGAGCTTGTCATAGTGCAAAAACATCATTATTAAAGGTAGTCAATGATCTAAGGGTTAATACTAATGTGAACAAGTCATCTGTTTTAATTTTATTTGATGTTAGTGCTGCATTTTAATGTATCACCTTGAAACATTGGTATTTTCTGGGATGGTTTAAATTGATTTAAGACATACATAACAGACAGAAAATCAAAGGTTAAAATAGTTAGCCATATATCATCCCATGTACGGAATTTCTATGGAATAGCACAAGGCAGTATCCTTTGCCCATTACTGTTTTCCCTTTACATATCACAAGGCAATATTATTAGAAACTTTGTGGCAAGTTTTCACTTTTATGCTGATGATATTCCAACTGTATGTAATGGTTGAGCCTAGTTCTCTAGATGTAACAAATAATATTGAACAGTGCTTAATTGCTATATGGATGTATAGTAATTTACTGAAAACTCAATGAAGAAAAAACTAAAGTAATAGTTATGGGACCCCATAAAGCTTGTGTTAAAAATCTTATTGTAATGCTTGATTGTGAACTGAGTTTTACAAACTTTATTCAGCATAATTCAAAGACAGTCATTAATTTTTTGAGGAATATAGCAAAGATTTTATCCCTGAAAGATGCTGATGTTTATATTATTATTCGCCTTGAATACTGTAGTTCTTTTGTTACCGGCTTGCTAAAATGATCATTAATGACCTACAAATAGTTAAGAATGCTGCTGCCAGAATATTAAAAAGAATTGAGAAAAAAAATCCTGTTTATCCCCCATTGGCTTCTTGTTGCTTTTAGAATTGATTTTAAGATTATTTTAATTACCTACAAATGAACTAACAGCTTTTTTTTATCACATAACTTCTTAAATGTTATAAATTTGAGATCCTTACTCTGTAGTATTCTGTTTATACCAAGGGTGAAACAAAAACACACTGGTGAGACAGTTTTTAACTATTATGCTCCCAAACTATGGAACACATTGCCAGAGGAGATCAAAGAAGCCGAAGCAACTAACAAATTAAAAAATTTATTAAAGCCTATCTTTTTTAGTGTTTTATTGTGTTTTTTTGTTTTCATTTTATTGTATTTCTTTTAAGTTTTTTATTCTATTTTCTTGTATAAATACATTTTTGGTTAATTTTTTTAATACATATTATTTTATGTTTATTTTATTTTTATTTTCTACATTTTAATAATTTCATTTATTGAATGTAAAGGCTAATGTTTTATGCTTTATCTCTTAATTTTCTCATTTGTGAAGCACTTTGAGTTGCATTTTAATGTATGAATAGTGCTCTTTAATTAAACTGTATTATTACAAATTCATAAAAAATAGTTTTAATTGTGAAGTTATTTTTATTTGCATTCATGAACACAAACAAAATATGAGAGCATTTCCATTAAATCACATTTAAGTACAAAATTGACAAGAATTCAATACAAATTTAACAAATTATACAATTTATTCATGTGTACAATACAGTATTGTAAATTTTAAATCAACGTAAAGAAAACAACAACACATACTGTATTAACTGACATATAACTGACATCTTATTTTAATTAGGCCGAGTAGATACCTACATGGCTTTGCTGCAATGTTTTGCTTGGATTATTTTTGGAAATCTAATATGATAAACCTCAGTTGGTTGTCATGGATTATTCTGTCTACTCTGCTACCTAATGCAGTCACTTCTACAAAACTGCAAAACTAAAATATTCACCACAACATATGCACCACAGCATTCTCCAGCATCTAAAGTACATTGTACAAAGTACATAGTCAACGTTTTTGTTTCAGCAGGAGTAACAGTGGGTCTATTCTCTCACTTTGGTCTGAAGGACACTATCGTCCACGTATTTCTGACCTACATGTTGATCATAATGTGCTGATTCCTCTGGTAAAACCACCAGAAAATGCGTGCCTAGACACTTTGAAGTTTGGATTATTTAATACTCGATCTATCTCTAACAAAGCTCTGCTGATCTATGATTTTATTATAGACAATAAGATGGACTGTTTATGCCTTACGGAGAATTGACAACAACTGATGATTATTTTCATTAAAATAAAGAGCTCCCTCCGGGGTTTGTCAGCATCTGTAAATCCCTTTCTTTGGGGAGGGGTGTCTAACAAAAATTCACCGCAAGACCTAAAATTATCACCGATACCACTCCCAGAGCATCCATCCTTTGACCTGTTAGCTGGAAAACTCTGTGGGCCTTCACCTACTATAATTGCTCTCTTATATAGACCTCCTAAACAATCAAGCATTTTTATTCCAGTAACTTTTTACTGCTTTATCTACTTTGTGCAATGTTTCCTAATGACATCCTCATGGGTGATTTTAACATGCACTTTGACACTTCAACTGATGCACTCACAAATGATTCTAATGGGATCCTTGACTGTTTAATATAATACAATATACAACTTTTCAGCTCATAACAAACGTCATATTTTACACTTAGTTTGCTACTCTGGCATCATACCCTATAATCTTACTCCTACTGAATTACCCAGTTCAGGTCACAAAATGATTACATTTGATTTTAGCTTACCTTTCAATAAAATAAGCGTATGATTGCATTTCATAATGTCAAGCATGTAAACTCAGTGAGCCTTATTAGAGTTTGTTGCAATTACAACCTGTTTCTCCTGTTACCACACCATCAGAATTAGTACACCATTACAATGCTACTCCGTCTTCTGTCTTCTCCTTTAAAAACACAGACTGTTTCATTTATGCATACTGGATGGCTAATAATTTTCTTGATCTGAATCAAAATAAAATGGAGGTGCTTATAGTGGGTCCATTAGCTAAAGCCCAAATTGGTCTTGGACTTCTCGACTCTTTCTTTGTCTTTTCCAAACCTCAAATCCGCAGTCTTACCTTTGATAGTAACATCTCTTTTGAGAAACAAGTAAATTCTGTAGTCAAGAGTTGCTTTTTCTAACTTGTCTATTAGGTAAGATCAAGCCTTTTGTATCTTCTAGGGATCTTGAGAAAACTGCTCATGCTTTTATTTTTTCTCGCCTCGATTACTGCAACTCGCTCTATTCTGGGATTAACAAATCTCTGATACACAGGTTACAGCTGGTCCAAAATGCTGCCACTCGCTTTCTGGTTGGGGCAAGAAAGTATGTTTCTCCTATTTTAGCTTCTTTACACTGGCTGCCTGTCAGTTTTTCGAATTGATTTTAAAATCTTGTTGCTAGTTTTTAAATCTTTACATGGGCTTGCTCCTGCCTATTTATCTGAACTGTGTGTTTTACACCAGCCATCCAGAGTGCTTAGATCCTCTGATCAGTTGTCTCTTGTTGTCCCTCGTACCAAGTGTAAAACCAAGGGGGACAGGGCCTTTGCAGCTGCTGCGCCTCACACTGTGGAACTCTTTACCTCATCATATAAAGGAGTCATCTACAATTGAACTGTTCAAAACAAGATTAAAAACTTACTTCTATTCACTTGCATTCAGTGAACTTCAGTAATACTAATTGGTTTCCTCTTTGTGATTATATAACATTACTTCTATTTATTATGTATCTCATTTTATGTTCATATATTTTATTTCTATTTATGTTTTTATGTTAATTGTTTTGTTTTTCTTTTATTCTATTATTGTAAAGCACTTTGGCCACAGCATTACTATGTTGTTTTAAATGTGCTATATAAATAAATTGACATTGACATTGCTACCTGGTTCACACCTAAACTCTGTCAGCTCAAGGCCATGGGCCGACGGTTGGAGCCTTTAGTTAAGAAGACGGGTCTTATACATAAGGAATTGTATTCAGATCATTTGTTAAAATACAAAAATGTCCTCTCTGTTGCTAAAACCATATATTACTCTAACATTATCAATAAAGGAGGGAAAAATACTAGATCTCATTTTACTACAATGAACAGGCTAATTACACCACCAGAATATGTAGTTTACCATAACCTCACTGTTAACACTTGAATCCCTGAAGGCTACAAAAAAAAATTGTAATCCCGTTTCACCTTAAATTCCTTCGCACCACCCCATCAGCATCTTGTGTTTTGTAACTGTGTCGATCAGCACAAGCAGCAAGCAGCATGCTTTCTCACCTCTCTCCCCCGACAGAGCTCAACTCGGTCAAGAGTTTCTCCCAGCTCAACTCTTGTTTATCTCGGTGTGAGGTGCCTTTATTTGTATAGGGTAAATAATACATTGTTATTTGGAGCACATGCATTTTATGTGGGTTCTGTGTCTACAAGGATCAGGGCAAATGTAGGATGAAAGGAAATGTTGAACACATATCTAAAACAGAAACTTTTTCATGTTATAGTACTAACGACAAAATTTTGACATTAAGTGGATAATGTGTGAAGACCAAATATCAAATAAACACTTCCACAAAAGGTACACATATAACAAAACAAGTGCACTTTATTCACGCATATAACCGAAGAAATAGAAATCAGGTTAGGGTACAACACTGATGCGACCGCTTGGGTGGTGCAGCGGTAAGATCTAATGACTCATAATCAAGAGGTCGCGGGTTTGATTCTGGCCACTTACCAGAATTTCCATTTTGAATATCGTGCTGCTCTTATTGTTACTATTATACAATAAAAACATGCGTTGTATTTGAATCTGTAACAGCCGGTGTAAATTTATGGTACTTGTAAAGGTTAGCTTTTTTTTTTATTCAGTTTTATTCTCTCAGTCACATTCACGCTTCCCTGGATCTGACACTGCTGTTTTCAAATAAAGACGTGCTATAACAGAGGTGAACTCAGATGAAGATGAACATCCACTCACACATAAGAAGAACAACACAGATGCACCAGGTGTAAAGGCGAAAGATGGCACCGTTTGGATGCAGCAAGAGGTTGGCCATCATCCTGCCAGTCAGTCTGCCACATGCATTCTTCTATCTCTGTAGAAAATTATATACTTCCCACTCTTACCCATACCCTTGCCAACAACCTTATTCTCAGATTTCAGTTTACCAGCTAAAAATGATATTTTGTAGCTTATAACAAAATCTAGTTCTTCCACTTGCCAATTGGATCCAAGGCTTCTTAAGTCCCGTTTCTCATATAGTTCCCCTATGATAACTACTATAGTTAGTTATCTTACTACTGGAATAGTCCCCCTCTGGTCAAAACAACTGATCTTTGGGCAACTGACATGGGACTTTCAACAGACGTTCTTGTACTTCTTGACCTCAACTGTGCATTTGACACCATATCCCATAGGATGTTTTTGAAATGACTAACTAGTTTTAGAGTCTGTGGCCTTGTCCATCAATTGTTTTTCTAGTTCAAGTAAAGGGCTTTAAATCTAAGAATGCAGTGGTTACTCAGTTTGAGGCTGCCTTCTTTTCTCATCTACATCTTACCAATAGTTAATATCTTTCGACACCATGGCATTAATTTTCATTGTTAAGCTGATGAAACATAGTTCTATATATCCACTAAATCCACTTCTGTTTTCCCTGCCTATCTTACTGCTCTCCTACAGACTTATATTCCCTCTCGTTCCTTTAGATCAGTGTTTCCCAAACTCGGTTCTGGGGACCCCCTGTGGCTGCAGGTTTTTGTTCCAACCAGCTTTTGTTTTTACTTGGACTCCTGGGCTAATTAAGTGATATGTTATTTCCCAAGTTCTGTGTTTTGGGAACAATATAGAAATTAGAAAACTAAGTTTTGGTAAAAAAAAACAAAAACAAAATATATTAAAATGTACCAAGCAGTTATATAGGAATAATTTATTTTATTCTTTTTAACAATATTTTCATCTTGATTTTCATTCTACTTTTCAAGGTGTTCTAATTATTTAATTAATCCATTATTTACTAATCAGTGGGTCTAACGCTAAAGTAGCAGCCTTTGATTATTCAGTGTTGTTTGCCTGTGTGTCTGCTCTGCTCATTTTTAATTGTCATTAATAAGACACAATGAAAGGGAAAAACTGCACAGAGAAAGGGCAAAATATAATCAACAAAAGAGAGTTAAGCATTTAAATCTATAGAAAAAGCAGAAGTATTTCTAAATGTCTTATAAATGTAAAAATCACACTGATGTGCTTTTCTGAATGTAGAATATGAGAAAAAAATACCAGCTAATTAAATGACATCAGTGCTATCAGGTGTTGTCACTGATTAGGAATCTGGTTGGAACAAAAACCTGAAGCCACAGGGGTCCCCAGGACCGAGTTTGGGAAACACTGAATTAGATCCTTATCTGCAGCTTTACTGTCTGTGCCACACATTACATTCTGTTCTAGGCTTTGTGCTAAGGCTGACGTGTGCTTTGCAAACGCTAGAGGCTTATTAGAGTTTTTGTGTGTTCTGTGGTGTGTGATTTAAATAAAAAAAAATACATTTCGCTTTTAAAAACTTGAGTTTTGATTGCTGCTAAGGAACCGTGTGGGAGTTTTTAAAGCTTTTTTCCCTTTTAGAAGGTTTTTTTTTTTTTGTTGTTGTTGTTGCTTTTTTTTTCACCTGCACAAGAGCAAAAGTAGCTGGGTGTTTGGACTTGTGCTTGGAAACGTTGCTTGTACTTGTTATCTGTATTTGAACTAGCATCTGAGGAGGTAGGGTAGAAAGCAGTTTTACTAATTCCAAATCAAAATAATGAGGCCAGAGCAAGTCCTGTTGGATGTTGGACTTTTTAGATAATGGTTTGTAAGAGCCAGTTGTCTATGAGGGCTACATCTGCAGGAGATACCAGCTGATCCAGCACCTCGAGCTCAGGGTCGCTAAACTGGAGTGGTTGGCTGACCTGCGTTGTAATAGAGAATTGGTTGACTTTGCCCAGGTGTCCTTTAGAGAGATAGTGTGCACCCCCAAGGTGGTGTGGGAGGAGATTCCAGACCAGACAGTTAGAAATAGGTGGATCACGGTCGCAAGGCATAAGGGAAAGGGCACACACTGTCCGGGGGCAGATCTTTACAGGGAGGAGCAAACAGTGTAGAAATTAAAATGCGTAGTAATGTAAATTCTAAGCAAACATTTTAAATGTAGGAGTAACACATTAAAAATAGCTTGCCTTAATGCTAGAAGTATCAAAAATAAGGTAAGTGAGTTGGAGTTGTATGTAGCAGAACATAATATTATAACAATAATGGAAACCTGGCTAAATAACAAAGATGGGGATGAGTGTAACAGAGGGATACGTATTTTTAGGAAGGACAGACAGAACAGAAAATGAGGTGGGGTTGCTGTTTATGCCAAACAGAATTTAAATGTAAGTCCTCTTCAGTCGGATGATGAGCCCCATATTAGTAAGGACATGCTCTTTGCCTGGAAAATATTAGGGAAAAAGGTTTCATTTTAAGAGTGTGTTATAGACCGCCCAATTCAGATAGTAATTTCAACACACATCTTTTTAGTAATATCAAAAAGACAAGTTTACAGTGAGATATTATAGTTATGGGGGACTTCAATTATCCAAGTATGAACTGGGATAACCTTGCAGATGGAGGAGCACAAGAGTTTTTAGAAGTAATCAGCAACTGTTTTTTAACACCGCATGTTAAAGCACCAACATGGGGAGATGCCTGTCTGCATTTAGTATTTTGTAATAATCAAGATAGAATTGAGGGTGTAGAGGCAATTGAACCTCTAGAGTCAAGTGACCATAATATGATATAGTTCTCAGTATTTTGTAAGAGTGCAGATCATCTTCTTCTTGTGGCTGCTCCCGTTAGGGGTTGCCACAGCAGATCATCTTCTTCCATATCTTTCTGTCCTCTGCATCTTGCTCTGTTACACCCATCACCTACATGTCCTCTCACCACATCCATAAACCTTTGCTTAGGCCTTCCTCTTTTCCTCTTCCCTGGTAGCTCTATCCTTAGCATCCTTCTCCCAATATACCCAGCATCTCTCCTCTGCACATGTCCAAACCATCGCAATCTCGCCTCTCTGACTTTGTCTCCCAACCATCCAACTTGAGCTGACCCTCTAAAGTTTCTAGACTTCTCTAGCGCCTTCAACACAATCCAACCTCTGCTCCTTAGGGACAAGCTGACAGAGATGGGAGTAGATTCATACCTGGTGGCATGGATCGTGGACTATCTTAAAGACAGACCTCAGTATGTGCGTCTTGGGAACTGCACATCTGACATTGTGGTCAGCAACACAGGAGCGCCACAGGGGACTGTACTTTCTCCGGTCCTGTTCAGCCTATATACATCGGACTTCCAATACAACTTGGAGTCCTGCCACGTGCAAAAGTTCGCTGATGACACTGCTATCGTGGGCTGCATCAGGAGTGGGCAGGAGGAGGAGTATAGGGACCTAATCAATGACTTTGTTAAATGGTGTGACTCAAACGACCTACACCTGAACACCAGCAAAACCAAGGCTCAGAGGTGACTGTGTGCAGATGGTGCAGACCTATAAATACCTGGGAGTGCAGCTGGATGATAAATTAGACTGGACTGCCAATACTGATGCTCTGTGTAAGAAAGGACAGAGCCGGTTATACTTCCTTAGAAGGCTGGCGTCTTTCAACATCTGCAATAAGATGCTGCAGATGTTCTATCAGACGGTTGTGGTGAGCACCCTCTTCTACGCGGTGGTGTGCTGGGGAGTCAGCATTAAGAAGAAAGACGCCTCACGCCTGGATAAACTGGTGAGGAAGGCAGGCTCTATTGTTGGCATGGAGCTGGACAGTTTGACATTTGTGGCAGAGCAACGGGCGCTAAGCAGGCTCCTATCAATTATGGAGAATCCACTGCATCCACTAAACAGTGTCATCTACAGACAGAAGAGCAGCTTCAGCGACAGACTGCTGTCACTGTCCTGCTCCACTGACAGACTGAGAAGATCGTTCCTCCCCCAAACTATGCGACTCTTCAATTCCACCCAGGGGGGTAAACATTAAATGTTAACATTATACAAAGTTATTGTCTCTTTTTACCTGCATTATTATCAATCTTTAATTTAATTTAATATTGTTTTTTGTATCAGTATGCTGCTGCTGGAGTATGCGAATTTCCCCTTGAGATTAATAAAGTATCTATCTATCTATCTATCTATCTATCTATCTATCTATCTATCTATCTATCTATCTATCTATCTATCTATCTATCTATCTATCTATCTATCTATCTATCTATCTATCTATCTATCTAATGTACTAATTTCTAATCCTATCCTTCCTCGTCACACCCAGTGCAAATCTTAGCATCTTTAACTCTGCTACCTCCAGCTCTGTCTCCTGCTTTCTAGTCCGTGCCACCGTCTCCAACCCATATAACATAGCTGGTCTCACTACCATCCTGTAGACCTTCCCTTTCACTCTCGCTAATACCCATCTGTCACAAATTACTCCTGACACTCTTCTACACACATTCCACCCTGCACTCTCTTTTTCACCTGTCTTCCACAATCCCCATTACTCTGTACTGTTTATCCCAAGTATTTAAACTCATCCACCTTTGCCATCTCTACTCCCTGCATCCTCACCATTCCGTTGACCTCCCTTTCATTTACACATATGTATTCTGTCTTGATCCTACTGACCTTCATTCCTCTCCTCTCTAGAGCATATCTCCACCTCTCCAGGGTCTCCTCAACCTGCTCCCTACTATCGCTACAGATCATCAGCAGACATCATAGTCCATGGGGACTCCTGCCTAATCTCGTCTGTCAACCTGTCCATCACCATTGCAAATAAGAAAGGGCTCAGAGACAATCCCTGATTTAATCCCTCCTCCAACTTGAATGCATCCATCACTTCTACCACAGACTTCACCACTGTCGCACATCCCTCTTACATATCCTGTACAACTCTTACGTACTTCTCTGCCACTCCCGACGTCCTCATACAATACCACAGCTCCTTTCGTGGCACCCTGTCATATGCTTTCTCCAGGTCCACAAAGACGCAATGCAACTCCTTCTGCCCTTCTCTAAACTTCTCCATCAACATCCTCAGAGCAAACATTGCATCTGTGGTGCTCCTTCTTGGCTTGAAACCATACTGTTGCTCACTAATCATCACCTCACTTCTTAACCTAGCTTCCACTACTCTTTCCCATAACTTCATGCTGTGGCTCATCAATTTTATTCCCCTGTAGTTACTGCAGTCCTGCACATCCCCCTTAATCTTAAATATTTGCACCAGTACACTTCTTCTCCACTCCTCAGGCATCCTCTCACTTTCCAAAATTCCATTAAACAATCTGGTTAAAAACTCCACTGCCATCTCTCCTAAACACCTCCATGCTTCTATAGGTATGTCATATGGATCCTCTTCATAGCTGTCCTTACTTCCTCCTTGCTAATCCATTGCACTTCCTGATTCACTATCTCCACATCATTCAACCTTTTCTCTCTCTCGTTCTCTTCATTCATCAGCCTCTCAAAGTACTCTTTCCATCTGCTCAACACACTCTCCTCGCTTGTGAGTACATTTCCATCTTTATCCTTTATCATCCTAACCTGCTGCACATCTTTCCCAGCTCGGTCCCTCTGTCTAGCCAATCGGTACAGGTCCTTTTCTCCCTCCTTAGTGTTCAACCTCTCATACAACTCATCATACGCCTTTTCTTTAGCCTTCACCACCTCTCTCTTCACCTTGCGCCTTATCTCCTTGAACTCTTGTCTACTTTCTGCATGTCTCCAACTATCCCACTTCTTCTTTGCCATCCTCTTTCTCTGTATACTCTCCTGTATTTCCTCATTCCACCACCAGGTTTCCTTTTCCTCCTTCCTTTTTCCAGATGTCATGCCAAGCACCCTTCTTGCTGTCACCCTTACTACATCTACTGTAGTTTCCCAGCTGTCTGGTAACTCTTCACTGCCACCCAGTGCCTGTCTCACCTCCTCCCTAAACTCAACCTTGCAGTCTTCCTTTTTTAACTTCCACCATTTGATCCTGGGCTCTGCCCTCACTGTCTTCCTCTTCTTGATCTCCAACGTCATCCTACAGACCACCATCCTATGCTGCTTAACTACAATTTCCCCTGGCACCACTTTCCAGTCTTCAATCTCCATCAGATCAAGTCTTCTGCATAGGATGTAATCTACCTGTGTGCATCTTCCTCCACTCTTGTATGAAACGCTATGTTACTCTCTCTTCTTAAAATACAAATTCACCACAGCCATGTCCATCCTTTTGGCAAAATCCACTATCCTCTGACCTTCTTCATTCCTCTCCTTGACACCATACCTACCCATCACCTCCTTGTCTCCACTGTTCCCTTCACCAACATGTCCATTGAAATCTGCTCCAATCACCACTTTCTGTCCCTTGGGTACACTGTTCATCACTTCATCCAACTCACTCCAAAAATCTTTTTTCTCACCCATTGCACACCCAACCTGTGATGCATATGCACTAACAACATTCATCATTACACCTTCAATTTCTAGCTTCATAATCATTACTCTGCCTGACCCTCTTTTCACCTCCAAAACACTTTTGACATACAGTTCCTTCAGAATAACTCCTACCCCATTTCTCCTCCCATCCACACCATGACAGAACAATTTGAATCCACCTCCAATCCACCTGGCCTTATTTCCCTTCCATTTAGTCTCTTGCACGCACAATATATCAACCTTCCTTCTCTCCATCGTATCTGCTAACTCTCTCCCCTTACCAGTCATACTGCCAACATTCAAAGTTCCTACCATCAGTTCCACTCTTTACTTTCCTCCTCTCCTCCTGCCTCCGGACATGTCTCCCCCCTCTTCTTCTCCTTCTTCTTCAGCCAGCAAATTTTGACCTGATGCGACAATGTCTAAGTAGGATACACTGGGATAAGCTTTTAAGTGTGGAAATAGTTGAGGAGCAATGGAACAGGTTTAAAAATGTTTTACATGTAATGCAGTACAGATACATACCTAAATTTGGAATTAATAAGAAATTAAAAAAAAAAGAAGTTGAAAAGGAAAAAACTGCTTTATAAGGCATATAAGACTAATGACTGCAAAGTGAATCGTAGAGCGTATGAGAACATGAGGGCAACCATTAAAAAGGATATCAGGGAGGCTAAAAGACAGTTGAAGAGGAATATAGCAGATAAGGTGAATGAAGACCCTAAGTGGTTCTTTCAGTATTTTAGTTGTAAAAGAACAGTAAAGGAGGAGGTCAAGTGCATCAAAAATAATAAAGGGGAATTAAAAGATGCAGACAATGAAATAGCAGATGCCGTAAACTTGCATGTTTCTGAGGTGTTTACAGTTGAGCAAGTGGATAAACACAACTACTAAGGAAGTACTGAGGGATTTGTAAATTGTAGAGAGAGAAGTGCTACTCAGATTAAATAAGATGAAATCAAACCAATCACCAGGACCAGATAATATTTATCCTCTAGTTCTTAAGGAGGCTAGTGAGTATATATATACGTTAACCCTTGATGCATATTTTTAGGCAGTCACTGCGCACTGCAGTGATTCCGAAGGACTGGTAAATGGCAAATCCCATTATATTAAAAGGGTGATCAGACAGATCCAAGCAACTGTTGGCCAGTAAGCTTAACATGCATCACAGTAAAATTAATGGAAGGAATTAAGGATACGATTGAGGAACACCTGGACAGGAGTTATTCTGAACAGTCAGCCGAAGAGGGAGGTTGTGTTTTACTAACGTTAACATTATCCAAAGTTATTGTCTGTTTTTACCTGCATTTTTATTACTCTTTAATTTAATATTGTTTTTTGTATCAGTATGCTGCTGCTGGAGTATGTGAATTTCCCCTTGGGATTAATAAAGTTATCTATCTATCTATCTATCTATCTATCTATCTATCTATCTATCTATCTATCTATCTATCTATCTATCTATCTATCTATCTATCTATCTATCTATCTATCTATCTATCTATCTATCTATCTATCTATCTATCTATCTATCTATCTATCTATCTATCTATCTATCTATCTATGAGATGGCAACAAAAGGATACGATCTAAGTGGAGCATATGATATTATTTATCTTGACTTTCAGAAAGCATTTGACAAGGTGCCAAATGAGAGGTTGGGCATCAAATTAAAACAAGTGGGAGTTCAGGGTGGTGATTTAGATGGGTGCAGAATTGGCTCAGACACAGGAAGAAGAGGGTGATGTTGCGAGGAACCTCATCAGAAAAGGCAGATGTTAAGAGTGGTGTTCCACAGGAGTTAGTGCTAGGGCTGCTGCTATTTTTAATATATATAAATGATTTAGATAGAAATTTACATAACAAACTGGTTAAGTTTGCAGATGATACCAAGATAGGTGAATTAGCAGATAATTTGGAATCTGTTATATCATTACAGAAGGACTTGGATAGCATACAGGCTTGGGCAGATTTGTGGCAGATGAAATTTAATGTCAGTAAATGTAAAGTATTACACATAGGAAGTAAAAATGTTAGGTTTGAATACATAATGGGCGGTCAGAAAATCGAGAGTACACCTTATGAGAAGGATTTAGGAGTCATAGTGGACTCTAAGCTATCAACTTCCCGACAATGTTCAGAAGCCACTAAGAAGGCAAACAGAATGTTAGGTTATATAGCACGGTGTGTGGAGTACAAGCCCAAGGAGGTTATTCTCAAGCTTTATAATGCACTGGTGAGGCATCATCTTGATTATAGTGTGCAATTTTCATCTCCAGGCTACAAAAAGAACATAGCAGCTCTAGAAAAGGCTCAGAGAAGAGCGACTAGGCTGATTCCAGGGCTACAGAGGTTCAATTATGAGTAAAGATTAAAAGAGCTGAGCCTATACAGTTTAAGCAAAAGAAGATTAACAGGTGACATGATTGAAGTGTTTAAAATTATGAAGGAAATTATTACAGTGGATCGAGAGTGTTATTTTAAAATGACTTCATGAAGAACACGGGGACACAGTTGGAAACTTGTTAAAGGTAAATTTCACACAAACATTAGTAAGTTTTTCTTTACTCAAAGACACTTGGAATAAGCTACCAAGTAGTGTGGTAGACAGTAAGACTTTAGGGACTTTCAAACCTCGACTGGATGTTTATTTGGAAGAAATAAGTGGACAGGACAGGCGAGCTTTGTTGGGCTGAATGGCCTTTTCTTGTCTAGTGTTCTAATGTTCCCTGGGAGCTCGAACATTCTCTCATAGTGACCCTAAACTCTGGAATTCTCTTCCTTCTCATATCCGTCAGCTAGACTCAATAACACAGTTTGAAACTGCCCTCAAAACATATTTTTTCAAACTGGCATACCAATTATGAGTTTTTCCACTGTTTCAGCCAGGTACCTTTGTTGTTTGTTGCTACCTCTGTACCCTTATTGTTATTTGATTTTATTGTCCTCTTTGATTTTATGTCTTTATTACTGCTGTTTAATTTTAAGTTGACCTTGAGTGTTAAGAAGGGTGCCTATAAATTAAAAAGTATAAATAAATACATTTTAAAAAATAACTGAGTTTTTCTTACTTCTTACTTTTTTTGATCCACAAGTTTGTTTTGGGCCCATCATTTGCACTCTTTTTATGAATCATGCAGCAGTAGTCTGCCATCATACTGACATCTAATGTAAGCTAACAACTCTGCTACTCACATTTAGGGTTCTTTATTTGTTCTTCCTCTACACTTCGGAATAAACACAGAGTGAGCTGTTGGCAGGAATCTCTTTGTCATTATTAATATTAAATTGGAGCCAAAAAAATAACCAGACTTCTGTGTCCTGAATGCCACTGCTCACTCGTTCACTCTCTGTCTCCCTGTTCCTGAAAAGGTGGTTGTTAACCCAGAAACATATTTTAACAGTTGTGAGAGATGGCCGGCAGTTTATCCCGGCCAGCACCCCCAGGCCGCTACATGGAGTCCTCCCTGCAGCATGGAGGTGCCCCGGATTCCTGCAGGGTATCGTGGGAGATGGAGTTCTACTTCACAGCCCTGCTGGGTGCCGTGGGTGCCATCGGGTGATACTGCAGGGAGATACAGGGATTTCTATTTTCCCTATAGCCTGTAAGTACTCCCTAGTCACGGGGACGGAAGAACTGAAGTACTTCCGGGCTGAAGAAAAATAAGAGTTTTCATCTGACCCGGAAGTGCTATGGAATCACATGGACTGAAGGACAGAAGCACTTCCGGGTCACGGACTATATAAAGGACTATGGGAAACCCAGCAAGCTGAGCTGGAGTTGGGAGGAAGTGTGATGGAGCTGCTGGGAGTGGAGGATTGATTTCTATTATTATTATTGTTGATTTATTGGTTTATGGTGGTGATTGTGGTGTCTACTGTGGCACAATATCAGAAAGAAGAAATTAAAATTAATTCTGATACTTTTACCTGGTGTCTGGACATGTTGTCTGAGGGGTTTGAGGAGTGACAGCACCCTCTAGTGTCACACAGTATACAGTATATATGTTATTTTGGGACATTTAACTTTACACAGATGTTCCTGGTACCTTGGAAAGGTATCTTGCAACATGCTCTTCACTTTCCACTTTTCAGGGAGAAACTTCAAAGTGAACTTTGTTGCATGTAGTTCCTTAAACTTAACTAATACATTTTTCATAATTCTTTATCTTTTGGATTTTTATTGTTACTTAAAAGCTTCTTTACATGGTACCCATGCTATTCATTAAACCATGAAACCCTGCACAAGAAATCAGTTTTCTAACATGAAGTCTGCCAAAAACTCCCTCTTTCAATTTAGCATCAAACAAACCCAGAAAGTTTTGGTACAAATACATAAAACAGGTTCCATCTTTTGACAGATCTGTGACAAAGTACTTCATTTAACCATGCTTAATATAAAGTAGTGGTAGAAGCACTTTATCCGATCCACCAAGCTAAGTTTGATAATGTTTTTGGCACCAAGCTGTAGTATCTTTTTAGCTGGCCACTCCTTCTAAACTCAGTGGAAATATTTGGCTACTGCTGCTCCACTTACAGAAAAAACATGGTCCTGACTACTCATCACCCTTAACAATTCCAGCTAAATTCTGACCTTATCGAATAAAATCACTGTTTTGCTTTAAATGGATTTTAATATTAGAAAAAATTAAATTAAAACAAATGATCATTAAAATTAATCAATGAAATTTAATTCATCCATGTATCCATTATCCAACCTGCTATATCCTAACTACAGGGTAACGGGGGTTTGCTGGAGCCAATCCCAGCCAACACAGGGAGCAAAGCAGGAAACAAACCCCGGGCAGGGCGCCAGCCCACTGCAATGAAATTTAATTATAATATGAAATTGAGTTTTGTGAAAAGAATGTTATTTGATGGTCATTTTTTTCCATTTTTTTTATTCTGTGCACAAAAATATGTTAAAATTCAATGAAAGCTTCACATTTTTTTCAATGTACACCTGTATTATCATTTTTTCAACTAGTAGTCAATTTATACTTACACAAGTCTCTTTCAACAACAAAGGAAGTGGCTTTTGAAATACTATAACAAGTCGAAAGAACAAAGATTTTGTCACATGATCCAAGAGTATAACATGAGGATTTTTTCTTTATTATTTTTAATATAATAACTTATGATATTGTTTGCTGAGTCAATCTTACACTTTAATTTGGTCATAAAGTTTGAAATCCTTCCTAAGGATTTATAGATGTACAAATAAAATGCATTTTGAATGACACTGAGTGATAACTGAGAAAAAAAAGGGAAACTGTAATGGTCAGAAATTTATTGTGATACTGGAAGTATGTAATTTTTTTAGAGAATGTCTCCAAAGTGGGCTTAAATTGCATGTGGAGTGAAAATTCACAGAACCTGAAGGTAGACATTTGTATTTCAACTAAGCGCAGAAGTTGAAATAGGTGACCTTTTGAAAATGTCACATAAGGATGATTAGAACTAACCCACAGTGATCACACCTATCAATATTTCATTGTGATCCTCCAAAAGCAATGTGATAAAAACAAAGTAATACATTAGTTATACAAAAAGTGTAAATAAAAGGTTTGAACCAATAACAATACAATGTACTTCATTAAAATAAAAATATAAATTTCTGAAAATATTAAAATTGTTATTATAATATAAGAATGTCTTAATTTAATAAAAAAAGTGTAGAGTAACACCAAGAGTTGCAAGGTGTTGGTTCTCCACCAGAATGAAGTGTAGACTGGGTTCAGCAGGTATATCCAGAAACAAAGGATGAAGTCACAATCCACTCCACCCCATCCTCGTCTCATATGTGTGTGTGTGTCTGTGTGAATTTGAAAATATGCAAAATCAAAACTCTGTAACCATGAATATTGCTACACTTTGAATGATGACATTAGTGCATGGCCCCCTTGAAATCTAGGCAAAGAAGTTGGAGTTTGTTGTAATATAGCCACAAAATACAAAAATTAGGCCAAGTCTCCAAAATCTAGGTGCAGACTTCAGGCCTACTGTTCATAAATGAAGTTTACCTCTAACTTTATTAGGCTTTTGTCTGCACAGTCACGAATGGGGAAACCTTTGCTATAGCAACATAATACTTCTTTTCAGAAAATACAAGAATTAATTAAGAGAGAGAGAGAGAGAGAGACCATGTAAAACTCTGGCTTTTTGAAAAATAACCAATATTATAAAGAATAATTAAATACAGCAAAATAATAAAAAAGCAATACAAGTATTGCTAAGAACTCAAGGGGCAAGCTAAACCAAATCCACAATCCAGAATCAGAAATCCAAAAATCAGAGAAAGAAAATTTGAAAACCAGAAAAATGTACAAAACAAATTACTTACTATTCTTTGCACTACAACATTCAATGCCAGTCTGGATTAGGACTTGATCCTATGCCTGTACTTATAAAGTCAGAAGAATAGTCCTCCAGCTGAGCACCATGGTGGAATCACCCTTCAAACTTTATCTGTAGTGCACTAAACATATTAATAACACAAAAAATAAACAAAATAATATTCCAAACAAAAAATCAAAAAACAAGATTAATAACAATCTTTGAATATTTAACACAACAATAAAAGCACATAAAATAAAAATTAACATGAGCCAAGAGAGAGGGGGTGGATTAGCAAGTATTTACTTGAGCCAATTAAACTGTACAGATGCTGGTTTTGGTACTTCGTGTCTTTAGAGTATCTTCCCGTGGTTATTCAAGGAATGTTGCAGTCCCTTGTACTGACTGTTTGTAGACCTCCAAAATATAATGTGTCTTTTTTTAAAAAATTCTCAGACTTGGTATCTATAATAATAACTAACAGGTTCCTAATTGTAGGCAATTTCAATTTTCATGTGAATAACCAATGTGAACTGAAAGCAAGATAATTCATGATTTTCCTTCCTTCTTTGGATCTAAGTCAGCACATCAGTCAGCCCACACATAAGAGAGGGCACATGCTGGATTTAATGATTTCAAAAGGATTAAAAGTTGATATGAGACAGGTCATGGATATCAGTATATCATACAATTTTTGCATATTATTTGTTGTAGAAATACTGATAACCACAACTAATGAGAAGCATATTGTTACAAAATATTATTCTGATATGTCTGTAGCTTGTGGTACTTACCTCAATAATGCTAAGAGTGTAACCAGTAATGTAGAAAATTTTAACGCTAAGGTGAGAGCTGCTGCTGACATAGTGGCCCCTGAAAAGACCTTTAAAGAAATCCTCCAGCACTATCCTACCTTGGAAGACCCAAAGAGAGTCTGATTTTAGTACATACCCCCAACGTTAATTCTGCGGAACCCCAGCATGACATTTAAGCAAATTAACTTCTTTCATTGAAATAGATGTACCCAAACCACGTAGAATAAGCCTGCCACTTGTGTCCTCAACACAGTACAAATAGGCTTTTTCAAACAAGTCTCTAATGAGCTAATTGATAGTGTACTTGACATAGTGAACTCATTATTAGATACGGGGGTCTTCCCTGACTGTCTACAGACTGCAGGTGTTAAGCTCATGCTCAACAAAAATAATCTTGATTCCTCTGTCTTTGACAACTTTAGACCAGCCTTTCTTAGGTAAATTTCTAAATAAAGCAATTTTTAAGCAATAAACATTCTAACATTGACAAGTTTCAGTCAAGGTTTCAGACAGAGTCATACTGTATATCTGTTCTTGTTCTCTTAGGGCTGGGATACACCTGATATGATGCGATGCATGTGCACTACACGCAAGCAGTGTAGTGACTGTACTTGCACACACACTTTATGTAAATCTGTAGGATTCCAACAGGTGGCACATTGAGAAAACATCATCAGGTTTCGCCATGTTATGAGCTGAAGGAAGAAAGTTGTTGACAATAAAACTTATTTGCATTCTGATGCTGTTGTGAAGGTGCAAAAAACAGCAACACAGAAGATGGTACATTAGACCCTTAACTGTATCATGTCATTACGAAGGTTAATTTGCAACATTTGTATTGCCATTGTGAGAAATGGGTGAATAAAAGCAACACAAATACTTTCATATGTTAGCATTTAAGTTTGATGATTTGTTTCACTGCATCAAACCATTCATCAAACATCGAAGCACGCACATCACACACACTGTTATCTTGCAACAGGCATCAGTCTGGGAGCATTAGCAGCCAGCTATAAGCTTGGCCCAGCAACAGTTTCCAACATCTTGACTGAGGTCTGCCAAGCCATATGGACTTCCCTAAAGCAGGAGTTTGTGTCTTTACTTGATACAGAGCAATGAGAGAACATAAAAAGAGATTTCTGTTATTTGTGGAACTACCCAAACTGCCTAGGTGTAATAGACAGGAAACACATGAGGGTACATGCACCATGCAACACTGGGAGTGCATTTTTAATTACAAAGGATACTTTAGCTTTATCCTAATGGGCGTGTTTGATGTGTGGAAATTTTTAACGCAAAATGGCAGACACAGGACACACAGAAGGCCCAAAACACACATGTTTATTTTTCCTTTCTTCACAATGCACTAATCACCACAATAAACTCAGTCCTTTTCTTTCCTTTTCTCTTTCTTTCCTTTCTCCTTCTTTTCTTCTGCCAGCTCCACTCCCTCAAGTTCTGTCCTCTGCCCCCCGACTCCAGCTCTCCAAATGGAGTGAGACGGCCCCTTTTATGTTGCACCCAGATATGCTCCAGGTGTTTCTTGATGCTCTTCATGCAGCACTTCCTGGTGTGGTGGAAGTGCTGCATGGGCACCCGAAAGCACTCCAGATGCACCCAGATTCTCTTCTGGCAGCACTTCCTGGTGTGGTGGAAGTGCTGCAGTCCATGGCTCCAGAATTGTACAGGCGCCCCCTGGTGGTGACCACGGGCCCCAAAAGGGCTGAGCTCCTAAGCTCCAAGCCTGTGGTCCCAACATGCTCCAGGGGGGTCGCCTTCTCATGTTCCAGAGGAGGTATTGTCCCCAATATGTCGACTCCTCCAGTCCTTCCATCACGGGGGCGAACTGATGGGGCAAGTTCCCCGGTTGTCTGCCACAGATGACAGATACAGATTCGCTGTTTGTGAGAAGCCAATTTATATCACAATTTATTCAAGGGAACCTGTCCCTGTTGCCTCTTTCTACTCTGCCTGGCAGTGAAGTCCTGAGCCCCATGTGTTCATGGAAGATGAAGTTTTCCCCTTGAAGGAGAACCTGATGGAACCCTATTCAGGTAAGTGTGAAGAATCCTGTCTCTCTCTCACACACACACACACACACACGCACACACACACACACACACACACACAGTTTTCTTTTTTTTGTGTGTGTTCATTTGTTTATCTGAAATATGCACTAATTTAATTAGGCTTTTGTTTCATGTTTTATCAACAGGAACCAATCTCACTCCTGAGTATATTTACAACTATCGGCACTAAAGAGCCAGACAGGCTGTAGAGAATGCTTTTGGAATTCTTGCTGCTAGGTGGAGGATTTTTGGAAAGACCATGGAGTATTCATTTGACAATGCACAAGACATCACCAAAGCATGCATTGCCCTACACAAGTACCTCTGTGCTAGTGGCAGTATGGAGCCTTTAAATAAGCATAGACAATTTTATGGGTGTGTTTGACATGCAAAACAACATATGTGAACAATCAGAACACTTTTTAGTGTGTTTATGTAAACATAATATTATGTTCAAAAAACAAATACAAATGTATATAGAGTTAGCACCTATGAATATAACAAAAACATAACAAATAATACATAACATTGAACAGGGAAGACATAACCTTTTTGTCCGTTGGGGGAATCTGGCTTTTTATGAAAGCTTTTTAAATAAACAAATACATCCATAAATAGGTAAATACATATATTTATACAGAGAATATGGTCTTAACTCATTTCCCATCGGGATTAATAAAGTATCTATCTATCTATCTAGAATGTTTAAAAAAGGAAGAAAATTTTAAATGAAAGAAAACATCTGATTTGAAAATCACAGTCCAAATGAGGCATTATCTGGGACAAAATAAAAGTTATTTCTATGTATCTTACAAACTTCACATATGAATATAAATTCTTTGAATTCTTTAATGTCATTTCTTATTGCAGGCCACCAAAAATATCTCTTCAAAAATTCATCGCTTGCAATACCAAAAATGGGTCATTCTGGTGTTGGAAAAGAGGTCTCTTTTTTGTTTTTCTTTGTCATCGTTTTCTATAAATGTTCTTAAGTGTAGATTCTCCTATGTTGCTACTATTTTGTAGGTGGAATGCCAAGGGGTAGGACCATCTTTGCATCACTGCTAAGGTACCACTCCATCCTTTAAAAGCAGGATGGAAAATGATTTACAGTTCTTTGAAGCTGCTTGGTAGTTTCTGGTGACTTTTGTGTTTCTTTTTTTCTCTTTAATCATCTTGCTTTTATTTAGTTTTTGCTTCTTTTCTTTTGTGTTTGTAACTTGTTCATCTTAAGATTGAATTTCTGCCAACTCCTTTTTGTTCTTTGTGCATTCTCTTATATTTTTGTACTTAGTTACCTTTGTAAATATCCATCCATTTTCCAACCCGCTGAATCCGAACACAGGGTCACGGGGGTCTGCTGGAGCCAATCCCAGCCAACACAGGGCACAAGGCAGGGAACCAATCCTGGGCAGGGTGCCAACCCACCGCAGGACGCACACAAACACACCCACACACCCACACACCAAGCACACACTAGGGCCAATTTAGAATCGCCAATCCACCTAACCTGCATGTCTTTGGACTGTGGGAGGAAACCGGAGCGCCCGGAGGAGAACATGCAAACTCCACGCAGGGAGGACCCGGGAAGCGAACCCGGGTCCCCAGGTCTCCCAACTGCGAGGCAGCAGCGCTACCCACTGCGCCACCGTGCCGCCCCTTTGTAAATATTTTTTATATAAATATCTTTTTGGGACCTGTTATTTACAAGCCAGGGTTTTATGGTTCTCACTCTTGTGAGACATATTTTCAAATATCAGAGACCCCCTTTTAATATATATTTTTTAATTTTCCAAGCCCGTTGTGTTCTGGGGCCTAGTCAGGCCTGAAGTCTCACATTTTCCCAGAGTTAGGTTTGCCTGGATTAGAACATTTTGGGACAGGCCAGTGAAGATTCTGGCCTGTTTTTGTAGATTTATTTAATGTCTCACCTGTTAAGGAATTTTGTGGTGCTAGAATCACAGTACTTGAAGACTAGGCAGACTGAAGTGAGTTTATTAAATCACTTGGAAAGTCCAGGATTATTGCTCATAATCGAATAGTATTTTCAGGTTTATTGAACAGCATTCACAGATTCAGACATTCTGGAGGGAGCATAAGCTGTTATATTACAAAACTATCCAAAACATGTTTTCCCATCTTAAAAATATTAGGAAATTATTTCTTTTTTTGGATTTTATTGATTTTAATAACAAATAACATTCCATACAAATAAGTAAAGTTTTACAAGACATGGTTCAAAACAAATTAACCCCCACCCCTGAGAAAGAGAGCTAGGGCAGTAGAGTAAAACTTTAAGCTAGTAAAAATAAGCAAATAGATAGATTAATAAATGAATAAAAATAAAAAAGATGGAAGAGAATCTGCTTCCTCAATTAAAATGCTTATTCTAAAATCTTATTGATTAGTTCCTGACAGGTTTTGAAAACGTTTTGTACAGATCCTCTAGGTGAAAATTAGATTTTTTCTCATTTCAAATAGTATATAACATCAGTTACCCACTGTTATACAATAGGTGAGTTAGGATTCTTTCAATTGAACAAGATAAGTCTACGTGCCAATAGTGTAGTAAAGGCAATTACAGTTTGTTTGTCCTTCTCCATATTTTCTAAATATGATGGATACTGAAAATTTATTTCATGCATTTATTTTTAATAAGACTGAAAAATGCAATACCTTATTCACTGGTTGTTCAAATTGTTTTACATTCCAGATTTCAGTTAGGTTTAAAGCTGATTTCAAAATCCTCCTTTTACATATAAAGCCTTAAATGGGCATGGCCCTCCTTACTTATCCGAACTTAGTTGTATACATTATGTTGTACTTGTATACTTACTTGTATACATTAAATCTCAAGTTGCCAGCCTAGTTTAGATACCACGAATTAATAAAATATCAGTGGGAAGTTGAGCCTTTAGTTACAGAACCCCAAAGCTGTGGAACGACCTGCCTGCTTGTAAGATATGCCCCTTAAGCCTCAGCTTTTAAACCCAGGCTGATGATACACTACTTTTGTCCAGCATACCCTGACTTCAGCTGATGATTAGCTATGCATACTGCATCTCTGTTTGTAATTTAATTTTTGTAATCTGTGGCACTTGGTGTTACTGCTTTATCGCTAGGCTGTGAAGAGCTCTTTACAAATTTAAATAAACTGAATTTTTAAGTTGTATTATCAGTATTATGTTTATTGCAGAAAGCATGTTTGGGCTATTTGTTGAAAACAGTCTTTGACTGCATCCAAACTACAAACAGAAAAAGAGAATTTTTCGTCAGGCACAGAATTAAGGAACATTCTTAAAGATCAATAGAACTAATAAGAAATGCTGGTAAACAGAATATTTGGTTAATTTAAACAACGATATTAGAACATAACTTACAATAACATCTAATTTCATGATTTTAAAAGGAATCATCCACGAGAATTAATATATATTTATGCCCTCGGGCTGAGGGTTCTAGGTGTCCTACTATATCGACCCCAATTCTTTCAAAGGGGACATCAATCAGGGGAAGGGGGACAAGAGGAGCTTGGTCCCTCCTAGAAATTTGCTACAATTGACACTATGAACAAGACATGCAAAAGCAGTGAACCTCCTCATTAATTCCCAGTCAACAAAATTGGAGCTTAATACACTCTAATGCAGTCTTCTCGGTGCCTGAATGGCCTCTTAGGAGGTGGAAGTGTGCCAATTCACAGACCTGCTGCCGGTAAATTAGTGGAATTAACAGCAGCTTCCACACTCCTTCCTCATGCTCCGCTACCCGATACAATAGGTAATTTTCTAACACAAAGTGAGGACTCTGTGGCATGGGCTGATAAGTGCGTTGGCCATTGACCAATACAACTGCATTTTTTGCAAATTTCAGGGAGTCGTTGTTCCATTGCTTCCTTTTGAAAGAAGCCAGTGTTTCTCTAAACTGACCTCAAGGGGCGGGGTTTCCCCCTGTTCCGCTGAGGCACCATTTGATGATGTTTCTGCCTGCAATGGACCAGGAACCACCCCATCCTTCTCGTGGTCTTCTATATCTCTCTCTGCCGGCTGATTGCATGGCGTGGAGTTAGCCTGAGACATATTATTTAATTAGGCCAAAACTATTCTTAGGAGTGGACAGTACTAAACCGCAATTATTTTTAGCCCAGTGCCGCCCCAGTATCACCGGGTAAGGGCCACTACAACCAACTTTTTTAGCGTTCCCCCATGATTGATGAAACATACGGTGGTCCTATACCCGAGGGTTTCTCCATGGATATAGGCTATACTGGTCTTAACCTTTACCCATTGTCATAGTAGTACATATCGGCGATCAACAATGGAAATGTTGCTGCCGGAATCAAAGAGAGCCTCGATTTTAATACCATTTATAATTACCACTCCCGTATGGGAAATTGTCAGGGGATTTGTAAGTGCACATAACCCTCCTCTCTCTCTCCACCTGAACTCCTCCTCATTCCTGAGTAGATAGCACGCCCGCAGATCCGGGGACTTCAGAACAGGCTCTGGCTTTCAAGGGGCAAAGATTTTGGGACGTAATCCTTCTGGCATCCGCTAAAGAGCCATTCTGCCCTCCCAGATTGTGAGGCTGTCCTGAGCATTTCAATGAGTTCTATGAGCTCAGTTATATTTTTTAATTTTCTCCAGACTGGCTGGGTGAAATTTTTTGGCAGGCAATTTAATAACATGAAGCAGGTCACCTGCTCCATGATTTGCAAGTTACTATTCTGCAATGGCGGCACGGTGGCGCAGTGGGTTGTGCTGCTGCCTCGCAGTTGGGTGATCTGGGGACCTGGGTTCGCTTCCCGGGTCCTCCCTGCGTGGAGTTTGCATGTTCTCCCCGTGTCTGCGTGGGTTTCCTCCGGGCACTCCGGTTTCCTCCCACAGTCCAAAGACATGCAGGTTAGGTGGATTGGTGATTCTAAATTGGCCTTAGTGTGTGCTTGGTGTGTGGGTGGGTTGGCACCCTGCCCAGGATTGTTTCCTGCCCTGTGTTGGCTGGGATTGGCTCCAGCAGACCCCCGTGACCCTGTGTTCGGATTCAGCGGGTTGGAAAATGGATGGATAGATGGATATTCTGCAATGGCCTTAGCCATTGTGTTACCTTTTTCCACAGTATACAAGCTTGCGGGTGGGTTGACTCCTTCGGGTCAAAAAGCCAGTTTTTTAGTCTCATCACCTGTTGGTCTGGGGTTACCCCACGATTAACTGAGGCCTTGGCCTTAGTGGGTGGAGCAACTCTCTCCTCCGAGAGAGCATAAAAAGCCCCTTTCACTTTACCTATAGGAACCAACCCAATCCTGTATGCCTCTCTCATACACTCCCCGTGTTTCTTTATTCACCTGGTTATGTGTATTGGGAGCGGAGCCTGCACTGGGTATTTCCGAACTACGGGAAGAACCCCCCCACCCAGAAACTTGGCCACGGTACTTTCCCATCCAGTTAAACTTCAAGTCCTGTCCCTGTTTCTTCTGGGATTGTTCCATCCTGCCGAATACGCCTGTGTCACAAGAATGAACAGGAGACATCATGGTTTGGGGCAGCCACCCATATATTATGCCCTGGCTGCAAATGTAGGTCAGTGTCCAAAACAGAACTGATTCAGAGATGAAAAGATGGCGGCTTTAAAGGCCGGGACCAGAAGTGATGTCTTCATGGCTGCCAGAACCATGTGGGATTTCCCGTGAATGGTCTGCAGAGGATCAAGAGAGAAAGTCAGTCACCTCGCCACCCTCTAGACTGGTGTGGAACTATCGCTATTCAGGCCTTTTAGCTGCCTCCCATTCTCACGTGTGTCACAATAGATAGATAGATAGATAGATAGATAGATAGATAGATAGATAGATAGATAGATAGATAGATAGATAGATAGATAGATAGATAGATAGATAGATAGATAGATAGATAGATAGATAGATAGATAGATAGATAGATAGATAGATAGATAAGTAAATAAATACATTAAATAAATATACACACACATTTTGGTCTGAACACACACCAGAATAACTATAAAACAAGTTAAATCAAAGGAAAGAAAAGTTCTGACTTGACTGTCACAGTACCAGTGAGGCATTATGCAGATGTATTGCTGTTGGTGTGTTTCATGACATACTTCTTCTGAATATTTTTTTGGCTGAAAGTACTCAATGTTAGTGTATCAGAGAGGGATTGTGCAACAATGTTCATAATGGTACTCTGCTTTGTTTTAATTCTCTCCTTCGCTACTACCTCCAAGGGATCCAGAGTACATCTTCTAACTGAGCCTGTCCTTTTAATTAGCTTGTTGATTCAGTGGGCTGCTCTTGAAATGATGGTATCAACCCAGCACAACACTATAGATTTGTAAAAGATATGAAGAATGTCACTACCCACATTAAAGGAACACAGTTTCCTAAGGAGAAAGAGCCTACTCTGCTCTTTCTTATATAGTTCCCCTGTGTTTCAAGACCAGTCCAACCTATCATTAATATGGACCCCTGAGTCCTTGTAGGTTTGATTCACCTCTGCATCCACTCCTTAGTGACCAGACATAGTCGCTCTTTGGTGCAGTTCCCTTGTATTGCTGATATTAAGATGCAGACAATTCTCTTTTTACAGACAGATGGATTTCATTGTTTCCCAAAATGACATGGCTTACAAACTTTTGAGCTTCCAGAAAAGTGATGGAGTATTATATATTTACAAATGGTACATGTTTGAAAAAGCAGTCTTAAGAATTTTATTGTACAATATACAGTACAAACATGGAATGTGGTCCCTACTGGACTTTCAAATTCTGATGTAAACTTTTGTTTTTGTCAGCACAAAATTCATATATGTTCAAGATACTGATGCTACAGTATTTAAAAAGGTGTATCGCCTTTGCAATATTTAAACGATATATCATAATTTTAAAGGGCCTTCTATACTGTTGGGTCTAAATCTCATTAGCAAATGCACTCAAGGAACAAATTATTGGGTTCACTACATTTATACTGGGTAGGCTCTGTAAAAGGTCTGTGGCTCTTTACAATGTCCCACGCTATTTCTGTGATGAAATTACTCTGTCTTATTTTGCATCATAGTAAATTTTGCTGGCCATGTAGGCTATCTAGAAGTGAGCAGGTTTTATCATTTCTTAAATTGCTCTGAGGGGCATATAATTTTCCAAAGTCACCAGGACACCTTTTGTAGTAATTCTGGATATTTGCACATTTTGGTACCGCTATACTTCTCTGACAAGGAAGACACAGAGGTTTACTGTTTATTTCAGTGAATGTGAAGTCTTCTTTCCATTCTTTGTTAAATGTTCAATGCTCATTTAAAACTTTTCATTTTGACATTTTCTTGTCATTTTCTCTAGTAGCTCTCTAAACTATTTGTCTGCTTCACGTTGTGAATCAGAAAGAAAATAACATCATGTGAACGGAAAAGACTCGTAAAACAATAGTGCACACCCTTCTGAGAGAAAAATGAATGTGCTTGTTTTGAGCAGTTTTAAAAATTATTCCTAGACTTGATTATAATACAACACAATACAGTTTATTTATGTATAGCGCAAAATCACAAAAGAAGTGCTGCAGTGGACTTTAACAGGCCCTGCCTTTTGACAGCCCCCAAGCCTCGAGTCTCTAAGAAGACAAACAAAAACTCCCAAAAAAACTCCTGTAAGGAAAAAAATGGAAGAAACCTGGGAAAGGCATTTCAAAAAGAGACCCCTTTCCAGATAGTTTGGGTGTGCAGTGGGTGTCAAAAAAGGGGGTAAACACAATACAATATACAGAACAGAACACAAGTAATCATCAATCTTTATACAGTGCATCCAGAAAGTATTCACAGCGCATCACCTTTTCCACATTTTGTTATGTTACAGCCTTATTCCAAAATGGATTAAATTCATTTTTTTCCTCAGAATTCTACACACAACACCCCATAATGACAACGTGAAAAAAGTTTACTTGAGATTTTTGCAAATTTATTAAAAATAAAAAAATTGAGAAAGCACATGCACATAAGTATTCACAGCCTTTTCACAACCATTTCGACCTTAATTGAAATATTTAGTTGTTTTGAAAAACTTTTAATTCTGATGCTTTAATAAACTTTAATACAGACTGTTCAAAAAATGATAACAAGAAAAACAAAAGAATATTTTATTTAAGGTCAAATTTTAGTTTTTAAATATTGTTTTTTTCTTAGTCTGATCCCATTTTTTTTAAAATTGAAAACCATTTATGGTCTTACCTTTATTTGTAAATGAAGGGCATGCACCTGTCCTTCTCCATGAAAATCTCCATCACTTTCTTGTATCAGTCATCCTTATTTTCCTTTAGTTTTAAAAGTCCTAATTTTCCATTTTGGCAGTCAGTCGGAACAAAAAATAAAAATAAATGGACCGCTGCAGTGCACTTGACTTTCTGATATCGCTAACTTATTGGCATCTCTGAGTAGAACAGCAGCAACAAGCACCTGTTGGACTCACATGCGCCCCCTTCAGTGCGGCACGGTACTGTCTGCCTCACCTTGTGCCTTTTCACTGTGGATTTATGTCCGATCAGCAAGACTAAATATGTCACACGCATTCATTAAAGATATTAGGCAGACTGTGGAAAGTCAGGGTGTATAATAAACGTGTCTGCAAACATTATATTGGCAATATACAGAGAGAGACAGCAACAGGTTGCAACAGGCCAATTGCATCAACCCTGTATGTGAGGGAGAGTGCACTCCGAGGTGAGACTCGGCTCATCGCTGCCACACCTCGCATTTCTCCCCTGTATTTGAGCAGTATATGTGCAAAGTCAGTGATTTTGACTATAAAATTATCAAAATTATTGAAATCATACAGAAAACAAATATATAGCACAGACCAGTGGAAAAATTTCTTTTATGTTATCATTATTAGTTTTTTTACTTTTCATGATGACCTGCCTCCCCTAACTACACATCCCTGCTCTCACTAGCAGCCTGGGCTGTTGACACAAGTGCAGGGTGGGTGCATGGATTCAAATTGTTGGCTCTACCATCTGTGTGCCTTAGCAGAAATCGATATTTATCAGACCAGACTATGTTTTTCCAGTCTTCAACTGTCCAGTTTTGGTGAGCCTGTACCCACTGCAGCTTCAACTTTTTGTTCTTGGCTGACAGGACTTCGGTTGTAGGCCATTCACCTCAAGGTTTGACGTGTTGTGCATTCTTAGATGCTTTTCTGCTCATCACAGTTGTACAGATTGGTTATTTTCTTTATTGTAGCATTTCTGTCAGCTCAAAGCAGTCTGGTCACTTTCCTCTCTCAAAAAGAAGGCATTTATGTGTGCAAAACTGCTGCTCACTAGATGTTTTATTTTTGTTTATCATAACATTCTGAGTAAATTCTAGAGACTGTTGTGCATAAAAATGCCAAGAGATCAGAAGTTGCGGGGATACTCAAGCAACACAAACAATCATGTCATGGTTGAATTCACCAAGATCACATTTTTCCCCATTCTGGTTTTTGATGTGAACATTAACCAAGGCTGCTAACCTGTGTCTGCATGATTTTATACATTGTGCTAATACATGATAAGCTGATTAGACAATTGCATGGAAAAGCAGGAGTGCAGGTGATTTTAATAATTTGATCAATGAGTGTATGTGCCAATTTTTAACATATTGGTTAAAGGTTTCATCATGTTTTTATTTAATGAAATTTCCAAGAGCAAACTCTTTATAAATTATTTTAAAAATTCTGATAAGAAAACCATGTGGTCAACATCAAAAAATAGATTTTGTCAATCGTTGGCAATATTTTTATCTTTTATTCAAGCCAATAAGCTAATTTAAAACTAGACATAATTTACAATTATGACCTGTTTATGGGTTGAGCACCGCTGGTTAATTGACTTGCTTTGGTTCATTCGATGAATTATTGGTGGGAAATGAACCAGCTTGTACTTGTAGATTTCTTGTCCAACCCCTTTGCTCTTAGATCACCCTCTGAAGGATGAAGATAAATAATAGTCATTCTTCAAAAATTAATAAAGATAAAAATGCATTTTACATTAAACATACTTAAAAAACTCCTTTAATTATAAATCCCAAATATTTGTATTAGTATATGTTAGGATAGATAGTAACCTCCAGTTAGTCTGATCCGGATAAGGTGGGTTTCACAGTAAGCAGATATTTGCATAAATATTATGATTACCTATAAAAAATTAAAATATTGTATATTACAGAGAGAGTTTTTAAAATTGCAATGCATTACTGACAGATGGGATATATGGAGCAGTCTGTTGAGTTGTAGGCTGAAACAAAACAGAATTGATTTTTCCATTTATGATGCTGAGAATAACAGTAACAATATAGTATATAATAAATTTTATTTGAAGTTGCATTATATGGTTTAGGGTTATTTCAGCCACAAAAGTGTTAATAAATGTTGCTCACATGCTTCACGTTGAAAAACTGTAGATACCGGAACTTGTTTTATGGAAGTAGATAAATAAATGTGTTGGGAAATAGAAAAGGGGCAGGACAAAGAATGATGTACAATTTGAGCATATATAGAGCAGCACTCCAGGGCCACTGATCACTATAACTGACAAGACAAGAAGAGCAAAACACTTTCAGCTTTAGCATTCTGAAATTGTTCCTGCATTCAGGTAAGATTTGAAGAAATTATTTTTCAGTTTTTACAGGCAACAGCAGAATAGGCAAATTAGTTTTACGTAGAAGGAAAACATGATAATTTTTGTTTTAATTTGAATGGTATCATTTATCAGCTTATCAAAAAACAAAATCAATTCATTTAAAGCCGGAAAACCTATTATTACTTAATATTTAACAGAATGTTTAAAAATATTGAACTTGAATATGAATTCCAAATATGCTCCTTCTAAAACTTTTAACATCTGGATAGATATTAGGAAGGGAGCTTTTTAAAGTAAGTGCCTTCCCATGTTGCAGAATGTGATATGTAAACAAAATATATCTAAAATATAATGTTAAATTTAAACTGTACAATATTGCATATATGTTAAATAATAACCTATAAAAAGGTCGAGCTGTTTACAGTCAGCCTCTATATTTATACCAGTTCTACTCATTTGTACTCAATGTTTCTGAGGAATATGCTTACTTATAAATATTATTGTGGCATTCCTTAGATTACATATCAAACAAGCTTTGAATTTCAGTTTGAACTGTGAAAATATGCTGATTAATGTCACTCATGTGTAATTCTGTTGTATTGATGTAATTGTAAGTGAACATATTTTAAACCTATTATTAATTTTTATGTTATAAAACTATGGTTTGAAACACATGATTACATAATAGGTGTAATAATGTATCTGAGAAAAATTTGTGTAAAAAATTATGTTTTTGTATGCTACTGGCGTTAAAAAAACAAGTATAAATGGAATACTAAATCAGTTACATGCAGAAAGGTTATTGCAGGCACTTGAATGAATTACTATCCCACTTTCATTCATTAAAATTATTACACTAGCTATGACTTTCTGTTTTTCTCTCTTTCACAACAAGTTCATCTGTTAGATGGAATGGGAATTAAAATGTATTTTTTAAGCTTCATAAATCTGTTTATTTATACAAGGTCCAGCTTCTGACATCTTTAAAAAAAACAGGACAAGCAGTTTAAAAGTTTAGAAATAAAAAGTAATAAATAATAAAAATATTTATTGACTTTTGGCGTGGGAGAAAAAAATGCAAAGCCAAAAACAGAGGAGAAAATGAGAAGCCTGGTTTCAGCATTTAGATACAAAGATATGTTGACTTCACAAGCAATGCTTTATGACTTTTTTTTTAATTAAACAGTTGTGCTATTCAGATGTAACAAAAGTGACATCTGCTGGTTTTGTACAGATTTTTCTGCTCAGGGCATTAAGCCAATTTTATGTCTTACTATTTAAGAGCATTATAGTCACATGTTATATACATTCTATATAATTCCATTACATTTATTAGTGCATTTTAGGTATCTTAAATACCTGTTCTGTCATTCTTTGTGTTATTGTTCCAAGCAAACTGATCTTCATGTGCAATTAAATTATTTTCTTTTTTCCTTACTCAAAAGCATTACATATTTATTTATTTTCATAAACAACTCAAAGAACAACAGAATGACAAATGAAAATATTTGATCAGTACATACATATTGAATCACATTTAAATGTATCAAGAGAAATTATGGGCCTAACTGTAGACAATGCAACACAAGACAGATTGCTCTTTGATGGTAAGCAATTTTTCTGTTAATAGCAAATATTGGTTAATTAATATTATGATTTACTAAAATTAATATGTTTTAGTTTAGTCTTAAATGACTAGTTTCTTTGATGTATATTGCAACATCCTGAAATAAATTGGCATCCAGTGCAAGCTTGGTTCATTCCTTGGATTCTATGTTTCCTGGATAGAATCTAACTCCCCATAGCCCTCTAATGGAAGAACAGATGAAAAAATGAATGAACATAGGTTTCAATTAAAAGGATTTAAAAATATTAGCAAAAGATAACTTGGGGTTGTAGCAGGCTGGAGACCAACTAGACAGATGGACAGAGCATCAGTTCATCACAAGTCCAATTTAGAATCATCGATTAATCGAATATTGTATTTTTGGAATGTGAAAGGAAAACCAGAGGATCCTGAGAAAAATCCCACAGAGACAGGGAGAACAGCCAGTTCCATTTAGACAGTTATCTAACACAGGATTCAAACCTGGGACACTGCATCTGGAAATCAGCAGTGCTAACTATTGCACTACTGTTTCATCTTCTAAAAGAGGTATTTACTTTTTAATTAAAAATAGTACAAATAGTACTGATTACATTTTAATTTAATAAATAAAAAACAGGCTGCATGGCACATATGTTAAAGAAACATATGATTGAAGGATGGCAATAGCTTTTCTTTTTCTTTTTTAAGGGGGTCATATTCAATCAATTCAATTACAGAGCAGTATTTTTTAAAGTTGTATGGTCCAGCAGTGACTGATGGCTTAATGTAAAAATTAAACAAGAAACAGCTCAAATCCACTTTTCCAGTGTAAGCGATGAGATCTTAGGTCTCTTTGAAAGTATTCAGGCCTTGTTGAAGGTTATAGTTAAACAAGTTTCATTTTGAAATTGCATTAAAAGGTTTGCTTTCTTTATCTGTTCTCTCACAAAAAGTATCAGATTTATTAAATGTATAGATTGCTGATTACTTATTTCGTAAAGTACAAGTAACTCTAACCTGACACCCCTGTAGCTAAAGAAGAATGACTGCGGAAGTGAGTCAAGTACATGGTTGAAAATACCTCTAAGTATGAATTCAGTGAGTCTACAGTCAAAAGAAAGAAGTATGTAGTATTCTGATAAAGAGAGAGGTGGGGGGAGCGCGTAGAGGTGTTAAAAGGAGTCAATAAGTCAGAGATTCTCTGCATGTAGACAAGTATTCAAAACCTCTACAATAAAGCCCACTGGGACAAATTCATTTTGTTTTACTTTTGTCTAATTCTTTGTACTTGTGTTTTCACTTATTTATCCCCCCTTGTGTACTTTTTTTTTGTAAATTAATCATGTATATTCTCGTGTATGCTTGCTTAGAGACATTAACCTTTTACAATATAAATACACCAAATAGCTGGGTAGTTTGAATAGATTTAAAAATTAAAAGATGCAGTGTTTTAAGGCTTAAGGACACCAAAATATAAACAAAAAAATAATTTCTATCATGTAAATTATATTGCTATTTGGTCTTTAAAGAAAAAACATGCCTAAATCATGCAGATGTTAGAAGACTAAGGACTCTCAGCTGGCATTTTCAGAGTTAAATGATTAATATGTGATTAATGTTGTAGTGTGTAAGAATGCTTCTGTGTTTAGATAAGGGACAAAATATGATGACTAGGAACATTTACTCCCTGTGTTGCAGAATTAAAAGCACAAACCTGTTAAAGGCAAATCAAAGAGATAAAAATCAGTGCTTGGGTCTGTATTGTTAAAGAGTCCAATAAAGGTTAATAAGGAAAGAAACTAGGGTATGAACATTTTTTAAACATTAAATATAGTATTCTTTTATAGATACATAAAGATATGAATCACCAAAACAGACTTAGCCAAAAGGCCTCAGTATGCTTAGTAATAATTTTAATTACAGCCTAAAATCCTTCAAATTATTCATTCATCCCTAATGCTAAATTGTGTAAGATATAAATCCTCTGTTATATTACTAGTTAGACAATATGCTGAACTACTTTAAAATAAGAAATCTGTTGCACATTTCCTATAATTATTGGAAATTAAAACATCATTTTCTATCCCACATGTGGTTCTTCTCAGCTTTTTTTAATTTAGCTTACTTCACACTGATATGTGAAGAATGCTATCAACATTTTCAAACAAAGTATCACTAAAATTACATACAAACACACAAAATAACAGCATCTTACAAAGGTTTACACATACAGCATAATTCATGAAATAAAAAAAAATTAACATGCAAAAAAAAACACATCCAAAATGCTATTCAAGATTGTGCGATTGTAACTCCAAACACACCACTGGGGAACAAACAAAGAATTTTTTTTTTTAAAAATTCAATAAAAGTCAATTATAGTGACTAGTAACACTATTAATTTTCATTGTTTTTAGCATGTCTAATGCTTTCATGCAATGCCAAAATAATGAGTATTCAGCTTCAAATGCTGTGACTAATGGTACATATCTTATATTGACAGGCAGATCATTACAGAGACTGGATGACCTAAAGCTAGTGGAAGTTTTATTTAACCTAGGATTCTTTAAAAGGCCCAAGTCCTTTGATTGAATTGCATGATTTAAAGCATAGGCATTAGTAAATGTAAGGTAAAAGGAGGTCATTTAAGACTTTAAGTCCTCTAAAAGAGTTTTTTTAAAATCATCTTTACTCTTTATTCTGCCTTACTCTGTGCTGTCCGTGCAACGCGGCTGCAGAGAGCTTAAACAACTCGGCACATCCCACATAAAAACGACAAGGGGTGAGCTTTCTTGAAGGCTTTTACTGGACATACCTCGTTGTAAACTGAAATATATACAAAAGAAACATACATGTATATACAGGTGTAAAACCAAAGACAATAAAGAATGGTTTACAAAGCAATACATAGCAGGCAGTATACATTAAACAATAAACCTTTAAAAAACACTTACAAGGCGAATGATTTCCACGGTTGGCTCAAGACAAAGAGAAGCGCGTAGACAGAGGTTCAAATTGCTGCCTACCACAACTAACCAGACCTAGGGGTTTATACACCCAAAAAGATATGCTTTGTACGTGACCGAAACAAGAGATAAAGGGGTGCCTACATGAGACACATGAGGTATATTGTATTCAAATGATTATTAGGCGACCTACATGCTTTACGTGAGTTTCATAGACATTTATGACACCACTGTGAGTGTGGAACATGGCTGATAGGTGTGTTAATAAATGACAAGATGAAGGGGAGCACAGCTCAACAAATAACAGCAAACAAGATGTGGGGCAGAACACCCTTAATAGGAAGTAATTTCAATAAAGTAAAGATGTGGAGTTATATTGTTATACTTAATCCTTGTTATGATCTTTGTTACCATATTTTGAGTTAATAGAGAAGTGATAAATTTGAGCAGCCTGATCATAACACATTAAAAAAGTAAATTTTGCTTGACACGAAGGGATGAGTATTTTTTCTATTCCGCATATAAAGAAAGTAACTTTATTTTACAGATAGTGCTCTTTTCTCAAGAATATTGAAATTCACACTGCTATATTGCTTTGTTCAGTGCCCATGTCCAACTCACTGTGTTACCCTAAACAAACCCTTAACTAGTGTATGCTCCTGTGGTAAATAATAATAATAATAAATAAATAATGTATATGAACAATTATAGCAACCATGTGGAATTATAAGGTGTTTTGGTTAGGGGTTCACTATAGAAAGGTGCCATAAATAATACTTGTTTTCAAGTGGGAAATAGCAGGTCTCATATATCACGGAAATGTAACAGCTGTGGTAACTGGCCCGGACACAGACAGGCGGACACCGATGGTTCATCACTCAACACATTTATTTACACCGTTCATATGTACAAGTGCCACACACAACCCCAGTACTTCCCCAAAGTCCAGGCCCTCAGGCATTGGGGCGCCCCCTGGCGGGCCCCTATAAGGTTGAGCTTCTGAGCTCTATTCCCCAAAGCCACCAGGGCAGTCACCCCCTCGTGGTCTGGAGGAGGCATGATCCCTCCTCCGGTCCTTCTGTGCATCCCGGCTGGGTGCCACCCCCAGCCGCTTGCCACACAGCTAAAGAATACATTTTTGTCTAAAATAATACCTTGCTTTCCTGTGGATTCAGCTAAGCCAATATAAATGTCTTTGAATTGAGAGTCATCAGTATTGTTTATAATGGCCTGATTCATAACAACTGAAACAGGTTCAGTCTTCTCCTGACCTTAAAGAAAAAATGTTTTCACACACCTCAATAAAGCAATAAAGCAGTAAATGAATGCCATAGTGTATGACAAATAATCCATTTTAATTAAGACCTGAATTTGAGTTTCTACACCATAGAAATGAAAGTTAACACTATGTTTCTCAGCAACATCTCCCAAAAGAAATATAAAAGAACATAAACATAAAAAGAAAGTCAAGAATTGACCCAAGCACCAAGCCCCAAGGGATGCCATGCCTAACTGCACACAATAATGAGGGAATAATCTCTTTGGTGGATTTCATGTATTAAAATGATGAGTATGAAGAAAACCAAATAAAAACAGTGCCTATCACACTGAGTATATTCTAACGGGTGAGTAGTAGAATACTGTGGTCAAAGCTATCAAAAGCTACAACTAAATGCCAATTGGAGGAGTTTAGAATATATAATACAGATCATTTGAAAGACTCAAATGAAAGTAAACAGGTACTGTAAATGTTTTGGGAACTACAGGTTGTGTCCAGTAGTGAAAAGTCAAAAGAAATGTTAAGAAAGGTTAGGTGCATCACTAGTGATGTCTTGGCAGCTTTTTGCAGTTTGTGTATGACTTTGTTTTGGGAGGAGATCCTTTCCAGGTACTACTCTAGTCCAGAGTGACATTGGACTTCCTGTGGACTTCCTGTGGTAATATGGGTTAGGTAGAGGAGGAAGCGGAAAGATAGGAGCTGACACAGTCCATACAGGAAATGGTGTCAGTAATCCTCCAGTGATTTCTCCCCCAGTATTCCCCTAGTTATCTTCTAAAAGTAATAAAGATCCTTCCACATATTCAGACCATAGCCTCTAGGAAGCTGGAGCATTCCCCAAAAAGCACTTGGTGCAAATAAAGAATAATTCACACCCACACACCCCCCCCCCCCCCCCCCCACACACACACACACGCACACACACACGCACACCCACACACATACACACACACATCAAGAGCCAATTTAGCATTGCCAATCCCCCTATTTGGCATGTTTTTAGACTGTGAAAGGAAAGTGATGCACACAGATAAAGCCCATGCAGACATTGGAAAAATGGACAAACTCTATCCATGTAGTACCTGGAACTTGATCCACTGATATTTAAGATACCTGACTCAACCACCCACTAACAAATTACCAATGTCAAATTTTATGGTTATATTCAGAAAACTGTGGCTAATACAGTAGAAAGTGTGAGTGAAATGGGCATGTCTGAAGATGGAAAGGTCATATTAATTTTGGTAAAGTTAAATTTTTAGAGACAGAATATTCTTTATAATTGTTTAAATTTAAATGTCCATATTTGAATAATAGACTAGATTTGTATAAATGACACAAATGTGAAACATTTGCCTGTTCCAGGAAACTGCTTTCAGGTAGAGTAAATAAGAAATGTTTTGAACATGAGAAACTTTATGGTTTGGATGAATTTATTTCTTGAAATATTCTTCTAAGATAAATCTTCTAAATCTTGACTTTTAATGTATATCATGAAAAAAAAATAACAACAACTTAATAAATGAGAATAGGATTTAATCTCATAGTATGACATCTTACATTATCAAAATATCATATATGATTTTAAGATGTCATTCTCATACTTAAAAGAAGTCAGTTATTTATTGCAACTTAATACATAACTAAACTGATCTAGAGAAAATTTGTTACTCATCTTTATCTAAGTAGCAGTGATGATATTTAATATGCCCTAACAGCTTAAACCTTTTACTAATATGCAATGACATGTGACTTACAATTTTAAATTTTCATAGTTGAGTTATTGTAATGTTTGTGATAAATACAAGAGCCAGTGGACCAAACATTTTTTCTACCCATTAAATTTTAAATGCTACAATTCATACACCATTTAAGCCTTTCATTGAGCAGCAAAAAAGCTTAGAGTGGGAATCTAGTGGAAATACAGTAGACTGATGGATTCCATGTTTTTCTCATAGTCATCTATATCTGGATTGTTCTAGAACAGCAAATAGAAAAGATAATATTTTATGTCAAATATTTAGCATAGTTTGCAAAGAAATTTTACAGATTTTTCCTTTTACTTTAGTAATAAGCATGTAATGTTTTATGAAATTTCATACTGTCTCCTTTTCATGCCATTTAATGACAGTATATCAAGATACAGCTGAGGTTTCTGACAGTATCAAATTCAAATATCTTTACAGCTGAGTGTGAAAAGGTCAGGATAAGAATTAGCACTTCCAAATCTGAGGTCAAGCACCCTTCCTGGAAACATGTGGCTGGCTTTGTGCAGAATACTTCTGATAATTTGTTCCATGACAAGTACCTTTGGGTCTTCTTCGTTAGTGAGTATAAAGGTTATATTGAGACTGACCAACAGATCGGTGGAGATGTTGTGGATTTACAGATATTACTCAGGACCATGCATGATGAAGTGTGAACTTAATGAACCTTGGACAAATATATAAATTTGTAGATCTACAATCTCACTTATGGTTGTGACCTACGGGTATGGATTGAAAGAATGAGATCACTAGTATGGTCTGGTAAAATAATGTTTTGATGAAGAGTTGTTGGGTTCACTCTATGTGATATTGTGAGAAGCTCAGGAATACAAGAGGACCTTCACAGACAACTGATTAGGATCCAGTTGGAGTTGTTTGGTCATTATTTAGTTAATATACCAAATGGTGATTATTTGGTAAAGTCTTCTGATAGAAGACCCAGTGGTAGACTGAGGACTCTCTTAGAAGGATTAAATCTCTTGTTTAGGAGATCCCCAGAAGGACCTGAAGGAAGTTACTAAAAATATGATTGTCTGTTTGATACAACTTGTTATAGTACCTTATCCAGAAAAGTATGTTATGGTACCTTAATCAGAAAAGTTTACATATGGTAAAAATTATGTCAGTGTATCAAGTATATTAAGCTACTTCACACTCAATTAAATTCACTTAATTTTACCATGGTGCCATTTCACTGGACACATTTATAAATATACTATATTGAATGCAAAGCATAAAGAGTATACAACAGCATAATATCATAAAATTGGAGTGCTGGAGCCTATCCCGGCAACATTAGGTGCAAAGCACAATTTGCCAGTTTAGACATTAGAAAATTAGAACAATCTAGACAAGAACAGACCATTCAGCCCAAAAGAAACTCACCAGTCCTATCCATTTAATTCTTCCAAATAACATTAAGTCTAGTTTTGAAGGCTCCTAAAGCCCTACAGTCGATCACATTACTTGGTAGCTTATTCCATGTGTCTGTGTTTCAATGTATGAAGAAATATATCCTAATGTTGCAGTCACCAATTAACCTCACTTTCATTTCTTTGGGAATGTGGCCAATGGACGAAGCACCACAGCACTGTGTCACAGAGCATGCAATGTGATATTAGCGCTTGGTTGGCGCTGACCCGACACAGACTGACACCAGAGGCACGGGCAAAATAAACAAAAAGTCTTTATTTTCTTCAGTCATGGGACACATCTTCCCCGTGTCCCACTGGCCCTACACAGTCCCAAAACACAAATAAAACACCCCAAATCACACTCTTCTTTCCTCCACTCCTCCCAGGACAGCTCCATCCTCCTCCTCCCGACTCTGGCGCCCTGAGTAGTGGCTGCAGGCTCCCTTTATAGCCCACCCAGAAGTGCTTCAGGTGGTAATTAAACTCAATTAGGGTGCACTTCCGGGTATGGCTGCGTTGCCGTCCACATGCGCTCAGGAAGTCTTGCAGCTCCCCCTGGTGGTGGCCATGGAGCCCAACCAGGATGAGCTCCGGTGTTATATATTACCGGCCCTGATGCAACCCAGGGGGGCTGCCACCAAGTGTTCTGGGGGACGTAGCGTGAATCCCATAGCTGCTCTCCCGGATCCAGTGGCGAAGGGGCCTCCCGGCCAGGCATGGGCCCCGGCCGTCCGCCACAATACATATGTCAAAGGAGACAAAATCATATCCCATTTTTATAGGGATATGCAACTGGATTAACAGCAACTTGATTAATATCATTTTTATTGGCATTAATAAAAAGGCTTCAAGAGTTCTTTATTAATGGTGCAGATCATGCTGGAAATTATTGTCTATTTTAAATAAAAATGAAAACAGCAAACCCAGAACTGATTTAACTGGCTCTGCATTTTTTCTCTCTCTTCTCATCAGTTTTTACTGTTATTATGTGATTGGACTTTTTAGCATCATTACTTTAAAGACAAGAAGAAAATGCTTACTATTGAAGCCCTCCTTTAAATTATTTTTAAATTAGAAAACAAAGCCATTATTACAAGAATGGGCATGGTACAAAGAGAACTTCTGAGTTGGGGCTGGTTGTTAAATCTTATTATCTCAAACGACTGATAAAATGATCTTTAATTTAATACTTCAGAAAGTTAGTTTAATGCTGACATCAAATAGCTTTTGGTTATACTTTATTAAAGCAAACTGGATAGTAAAAAACTTGGAAAATGAGGATATTGTGGGTTCAGTGAAGTATTTAGTTTAAAAACTACAATGAAATAATTGTTCACTTTGAAACATCTTCATACACCAGTATTCCTTTGAAACTTGAATGAAAAAAAGTTTTATTTTACATTGGTTAACAGAAGAAATTTGCAATTATTATTAACTGTTCATTTTGTGATGTGTGAGTCACTGTCTTACAGCCGAGAGAAGAAGCTGAGTCTAAAAGCTTCAAGAAAACCAACTTTATTCCAATTTACGGTCTTTATTCAAGCAGGATTTATCACTTCAATATACACAGAAACAGTAAACAAGCAATGATGGGGCCAGGTCAGTGTCTGGGTTAGAATGATCCCCATATCAATCATTGGGTGATAGACATGTTACATGGGAAGGCCTTGAACTTGCAGTTGCCTCAGTGGCGTCACGAACCTGCAGTTGCTTCGGTTGTGGACAAGCAACCCTCGGCAGATGCATCAATTGTGTTTTCAGCATGCACCACAGTTGGGGAGAGTCTCAAAAGAGCTCAAAAAATCTCACAGTTTGTAGTGACTAAAAAGTGTATTCATTCCTTGTAAATTTTAAGATTTTATTGTTATATAACATTGAATCACAATGTATTTGATCTGGCTTTTTTGAGATTGATTAATGTGACGGACAGGCAAGAGTGAAAGGAAAGGTCTACAAGACTGTAATGGAACCAGTTATGTTATATGGGTTAGAGACAGTTGCACTAACAAAAAGACAGGAGACAGAGCTGGAGGTAGCAGAGTTAAAGATGTTAAGATTTGCATTGTGTGTGACGAGGATAGACAGGATTAGAAATGAGTAAACTAGAGGGTCAGCTCAGATTGGATGGTTTGGAGACAAAGCCAGAGAGGCGATATTATGTTAATTTTGACATGTGCAAAGGATAGATGTTAGGTATATTGGGAGAAGGATACTAAGGATAGAGCTGCCAGGCAAGAGGAAAAGAGGAAGGCCTAAGAGAAGTTTATGGATGTGGTGAGAGAGGACATGCAGGAGTTGGGTGTGACACAGCAAGATGCCAAATACAGGAAAACATGGAAACAGATGATCCTCTGTGGCGACCCCTAATGGAAGCAGCTGAACGACAAAGAAGAAGATCAACAGAAAAAGACTCTTTCATGTCAAAAACAGGTCCTGACAAAGTGATCTTGTTTAATTTAAAAGCTAAAGCGCAAAATAATTGATCACATAACTTTGTCACCGCCTTCATGTTTGTTTTTCGCAAACACCCAGTCTATAGCCAACAAGATCAATAAGTTGAGACAATGGATTTCGACCCACAGGATGAACAGCTGCACCTCTCTTTTCATCGAAACCTGGCTGAATGCTAACATCCCTGGTGCGGCTATTGAGCTTGCAGACTGGACTGCTTACTGCTCGGATCAAAACGCTACATTCGGTAAGGACAAAGGCGGGCGAGGTGTGCATATATGTAGATAATGTTCAAAACTTGCCCTACTAAAGTTAAACTTAACAGATTTTAGTCCTTGCATCACCGCTTTATAAAACACTGAGAATTCTATTATATTATGGTCACTTGACCCTAATTTTTTTCCTTATTATTACAAAATACAAAATCAAGACAGACTTACATTAATATATTGTGTTAAAAAACAGTCACCGATTAAGTCCATAAACTCTTGCTTTTGCACTCTGCAATTTGCAAGATTAGCCCAGTTAATATTCGAGTAGTTAAAGTCCCCTATGACTATAATTATGACTATAATGGCCCCCTGTACACTTGCCTTTTTAATATTATTAAAGAGATGTGCATTGAAATTACTGTCTGCATAGGAGGGTCTATAGCAGATTGCTAATATAAGGAATCTTTCCTTAATGCTATCCAAGCGAAACCAGACATCCATACTCAGGTGTGGTTCATCAGCCACCTCAAGAAGACTTGTATTTAAATTCTGCTTTACATAAATGGCAACCCCACTACTTTTCTGTTCTTTCTATCCAAAAAATGTGTGCTGATCCATGTTATACTTATCTTCCTCTTTGTTATTTAGACAGGTTTCAGTTATTGTTATAATATCATAATCATGCCCAGCTACATACAACCTCTACTACCTTGGTTTTTTTTTTTTTGGTACTTTTTGTGCAATCTATTTTAATGGTGTTATTCATTTTACCTACTTACCTAAATTTTGGGTTAGAAATTATGTTACTACGCATTTTTATTTTTACACTGTTGTTTGTTCCTTCATGCACAGTTCTAAACCTGGCCTGTCCTAAAATCTCTGCCACCCTAATCCCAAATTTAATCAATCCTTAACTAACCTGTTTATATGCCTCCCCAACACATTTGTTTCTAAAGGAGTCCCAAAACCCCATAAACCTATATCCTTCACCAAGGTCTGAGCCATAGGTTAAGCCTTATAATCTCCTCAGTCTTACCTGGACTGGCGCCTAGCACAGGTACAGAATTCCAGAGAAGTCAACCTTGTCAGTTCTGTTCTTCAGCCTGTCACCTAACTTTTTAAATTTGGAATACAGGACTGAGACACAATGGACAATGACAAATTGATCCACCCCTGCTCTGGCCAAAACCTATCACCACTTCCAAGAAGGTCTTCCATCTGTGCATGCAACACACTGTAAAAGACTCCCTGTCTCTGGGTTAAACCAAAGTTTCATTCCCCCTAATGACTGAAACTGCTGTACGAACAGCGGAGACCCTCACTGTCTTCAAACGTCGTCTGAAGACACACTTCTTTCAACAGCACTTGGACTAAAGTCCCTATACTTTTTTTCTACCCTTTTTCTCAAAAAAAAAAAAAACATTTTTGTACTAACAACTTACTATTTACAAGTACAATAGCATGGTTTTGTGTACAACTTGGTCAGCGGTAACTTGTTTAATGACAGTAGATTTAATCCTAGCCTTAAAGACTGAAGAACAGTCGTAGACTACTAAGCACTGTTGTAAGTCCCTCTGGATAAGAGCGTCTGCTAAATGATGTAAATGTAAATGTAAATGAAACCCCCAGTATCACAACCTATCTCTTTTTAGGGGCTGGTTTTGAGGTGGCCCTTACCACCTTAGAGTCTTCAGAGACACCGTCCAACTCAACAAGAACCTGAAAATTGTTTTACACTTCTAATTCTGGGGTTGCACCTTGCCACTGTGACTCTCCTGTCTCTGCCTGATTGGACTGGAGTCTCCTCCCACACCACCTTAAGGGTGCACACCAGCTCTCTAAAGAATACCAGGACCAGGTCCACCAATTCTCTACTGCAACAAAGGCCAGCCAACTCCTCCTCCAGTTCTGCAAAACAAGGCAAAAAAACCTTTTCATGGTTCTTTAGAGACATCCAAATAACAATTTTTTAGGAGCAAAATTTGCATTTTAATTAACTCTTACACAGCAGTAGCACAACACACTTTGCACTGCTTCCTATTCAGTTTGTAAAGATGATATCAGTACATCTCAATCTCTAGAATCAACAGGTCTGTCTCCAATCCAAATGTTGCCTGGATTGTTGTTGTCATTTCATAGGTTAGATGCACGTATTCATGAGTGAAGATTCCTCACAGGGCTGCTGGACAGACAGATACCGTGAGTACAATACAATACAATACAGTTTATTTTTGTATAGCCCAAAATCACACAGGAAGTGCCGCAATGGGCTTTAACAGGCCCTGCCTTTTGACAGCCCCCCAGCCTTGACTCTCTAAGAAGACAAGGAAAAACTCCCAAAAAAACCTTGTAGGGAAAAAATGGAAGAAACCTTGGGAAAGGCAGTTCAAAGAGAGACCCCTTTCCAGGTAGGTTGGGCGTGCAGTGGGTGTCAAAAGAAGGGGGTCAATACAATACAATGCAGTTCACAGAACAGAACAATTCCTCAATATAGTAAGGAATAAAAAATATAAATTTTAGAAGTACAGAGCAGAATTTAACAGTAGATGATATATCCCATGATAAGATTTGGATTTGTGTAGAGTCCTGGAGACCTCATCCTTCAAGCTGCCTCCCCCATTTGGCCATTCCATGGCTGAAATAGTGCTGGGCCAGCCAATCCGATGAAAGGACCCCTCTTTCCCACGATTCCTGCGATCCTCCATCTGGGATGACTTTTCCTTAGGCAGGCAAAACAACTTGGCAGGTGGGCCATGGCACCAAGTGCCACATTTGAGTACCGAGAAGAAAAACAGAATAAGTGAGGGTTAGTATACAATTATAACTGTCAAGTTACTTATGTTTAAGTGCTAATGACTAACAACAGAGATGCAGTCTGTACAGTTAATCAGCAGCTCTAGTCAGGATATGCTAAACTGAAGTAGTGAGTCTTCAGCCGGGATTTAAAAGCTGAGACCGAAGGGGCATCTCTTATAGTAGCAGGCAGACCATTCCACAGTTTAGGGGCCCTGTAACTAAAAGCTTGACCTCCCACTGTTATTTTATTAATCCTTGGAATCATAAACAGACCGGCATCTTGAGATCTTAATGTGCGCTCAGGTTTGTAAGTCATGATAAGTTCAGACAAGTAAGCCGGACCTCGACCATTTAATGCTTTATATGTTAAAAGAAGGATTTTGAAATCTGCCCTAAACTTAACTGGGAGCCAGTGTAAGGATTTAAGAACTGGAGTTATGTGTTCGTATTTTCTTGTTCTTGTAATAATTCTCGCAGCCGCATTTTGGATTAACTGGAGGCTGTATAAAGAACCGTTTGAACATCCAGTGAACACCGCATTGCAGTAGTCAATCCTACTAGAGATAAATGCATGAATTAGTTTCTCAGAATCCTGTTTATTTAAAAAGTGAGTGGGTGAGATGCTCAGCAATTCAAAAGATCCTCAGAGTCAACGGTTCTTCTGAAGTGACAGAAGCAAGATGAGGTGGTTTGGGCATGTCATAAGGATTCACAACCCCAAAATTCCCCCCATGGGGGAATCCCCCAGAAGTGCTCTTGGAAAATCCATATTTTTAGATTATATCATTTGGATGGCTTGGGAATACCTGGAAATTTCTCAGGAAGATTTGGGCTGACCTGCTTGGCCTCCTGCCACCATAAACCTCATAAGGAGATGCAGTTCCCAATGATGAGATGAGACTGCACCATCCAGTCAGAGGTGCATTTATAGCTGTCTATTACAATCAATTGGAACTCTTTGACTACTGATAGATGATCTCTATTTATGTGATTATGTCATTTTTAAAACCAATTGGATGATTTAGGTGTGTCATATTGAAGGGTGAATACTTATGAGATTACTTATTTAATTTTGCGTTCATGTTTGCAATTAATTTAGAATACTTTGCAGGATCTTTTTTCACTTTGACATTAAAGAGTTATTTTCTGTTTATCAGTGTCAAAAAAGCCAAATTAAATCCATTGATATTCAATGTTGTACAGCAATAAAATGTAAAAACTTCTATGGCAGTCAATACTTTATATAGGCACCCAATTTTTGTTCAAAATACTGAAAATCACATGCATTCCTACCAGGGTTATTTTTTGCTTCATGTCTGGTACTCCCAGCTTAGCCTTTCTTTCCATAGCTCCTGAAACAACAAAAAACAAATTAAAGACTGGTTGGAGGAATAAGCAACAAACATGCAAATTCTGTACCTCAAATGGTTGTAATTCTGATACAGATTTAATAATAGTACAGCTAATTGTCACGTGTACAAGAATTAATGAGACACTTAATGGTATGGACTCTCACAAACATAGATAAATAACCAAAAGCTGACAATGTTTTAATAAAGAACAAGCAGCATTATTTAACAAACATTTAACATACTTACACATTATAAGTCTATGCATCATTATACAGTAGTCAGCAATCATTAAAAAGTCTAATGATGTCAGGAAAGAGGCCAGTTTTTAATCTAGACTTGTGGACATTTATACTTCTATACCACTTAGCAGGAAGAAAAGCTTAGGACCTTGCCTATTGTAGTTCTTGTGTATGTTGTCTAATTTCCTGTGGCAAAAGATTATATAAATCTTCTTGGCTTGAGAAATCTATTTCTATCAACATAATTGCATTGTGAATGTATTGAAAATGGCGGCACGGTGGCGCAGTGGGTAGCGCTGCTGCCTCGCAGTTGGGAGATCTGGGGACCTGGGTTCGCTTCCCGGGTCCTCCCTGCGTGGAGTTTGCATGTTCTCCCCGTGTCTGCGTGGGTTTCCTCCGGGCGCTCCGGTTTCCTCCCACAGTCCAAAGACATGCTGGTTAGGTGGATTGGCGAGTCTAAATTGGCCCTAGTGTGTGCTTGGTGTGTGGGTGTGTTTGTGTGTGTCCTGCGGTGGGTTGGCACCCTGCCCAGGATTGTTTCCTGCCTTGTGCCCTGTGTTGGCTGGGATTGGCTCCAGCAGACCCCCGTGACCCTGTGTTCGGATTCAGCGGGTTGGAAAATGGATGGATGGATGTATTGAAAATGTGACATACTTGGATTTCTGGAAACACCTGAGGAAATGGAGGCACTGAAGAGGTTTCCTGTTAGTGATTAGATCCACAATGGAGTTCATCAGCACCCTTACATTTGAAATTTGCTTAGCCACACAGTCATTTGGAAGCAAGTAGTGAAGCAAGGGACATTTCTGAGTTGAGAGACAAGGATCTTCTTATCAGAAAATCTAAAATTGATTTGCAGAGATTGATTCTAAATCCCAAATCAATTAGGCTTAGTGAAAGTTTTAAAGGAGTTATAGTGCTGATTTGCTATAGTCTGAGAAAAGTAATCTGATGAACATGGTTGATTTTATTGTCTGAGATGAAGCAGCAAAGAAAACAAGGTAAATTACCTTTTCCATGGACATGTTACAACAATGAACAAATTGGAGCAGGTCTACTCTGAGAGAGATGCCAGCTTTAATGTGTGCTAACAGCGGCCTCTCAAAGACTTTCATTAAAACTGAAATAAGGACTACTTGGTGAAAGATGTTGATAAATGTATTTCTATCAAATTTATACAGTGGAATTAATGTGTTTTAAAGTAAAGACAAATAACACTCAGGAGCAGAAAAAACTGCAGACACACGGAACATCATTTTTGTGGACACAACCAGGACACCATACTGATCTACAGCTCTATATTTAGTCTTTTGAAAATGATCTTTATGTCAGTCTATGTGACAGTGAGCACAGGATTTACAGGAACTGGCAGTTCCTTGTTCTCTTGTGCGAAGTGAAAATAAAATGAATTTTGTTCCTGTATTGTTTCTGTATTGTCCCATTAGTTTTTGAAATTCATATTTTTTCCCTAAAAAACACGGTTGGCTTTCTTGTCATGATTACACAAATAAATAAACAAATACTGTCCAGTCAGATATAAACATCAGTTTATTCATCCATCAATCTTCTGAATCTACTTATTTCATTTTATGGTTATGGTGTCGGGTCACATTAGACACAAGCTAGGAATCAATGCTAAACAAGACAGCAGTCCATCAATGCACAATTATACACACAGTTATACATGGCCAATTGGACTCACCAATTAACATAAAATTTGCATCTTTAAGATGTAGAAGGAAACCACACTAAATGGAGAAAAGCTGGGTGAAATTTTAAACTCTACATAGACAGTGACCAGGTCAGGATTTAAATACCTTCTTCTTCACATATTCTCACATATAAATATTATCTCTTATACGTATATAAAGTAAAAACTATAAAGAATGGCATTTGTCTAAATTGAAAGCATTACACATGTTCTTATTTTACACACCTTTCAGTAAAAGAGTAATGAGTCTCCAGTCTCCATGTTTTACATGTTTTTTGAAAGAAATATAATAGAAAAAAAGAATTCACAGTTGATGATGTATTAATTATAAAGTAGGATCAAAAGATAATAAACAGTAGATAAAGTGAAAAAGAGAAAAAGAATGGTAACAGAAGTGGAGTGTTCTAAACATTACCAGTCTAGTACAGAGCACAGTAACTGACAGAATACTTTTATACTATGTGCTTCAGTAACATGTAACACTGCACAGCAGCTTCTTCGTAAAATAAAGCATTAATATGAAAGTCTGGAACAGTGACCTTAAAAATCTTAGTGTCGCCTTTGAAAAAATAATAGCAACCCCAACAGCTCCAGTGCACAAGGTCAAAAAGTATATACATGCCTTAGTGTCAATTGTTACATTTTCCATTGCCAATTAACACTAGAATTACCAAAGTTTACGAAAAAAACTCGGAAGCCTGGCCCACCTTAAATCCCTTCACACTTCTCTGTCAGCGTCTTTTGTCTGCAAATGTGTTGATCAAGATAAGCAGAAAGCAGCCTACAATTCCATCTCCCCACCGTCGCAGAATGGGCACAAAGTTCTCCCAGCTCAAGCCTTGATTATCTGGGAGTCATGTACCTAGAGCTGTATAGGGAAATAATAGATTGTTATTTGGAACACATGAATTTCATGTGTGTTCCGTTTCTACAATAATCTATGTGAACACATCGTTAAAACAGAAATGTTCTTCATATTTTAATAATAAACAACAAAATTTAGACATAAACTGTATAATGTGTGAAGCCTGAAGTCCAAAGATCAAATAAACACTTTCACAAAAGGTACAAGGATGATACAGCAGCTTCTGTGGCGCAGCGGTAAGAATTGTTGACTTGTAATCAAGAGTCTCCCTGTTTGATCCTGACTGCCTCCTATATTTACCTTTTTAAGTAGTAAGCTGCACTTATTGTTTGCCCATATATTTGAATTGCGTCAGTAACAGCCGATGTAAATTTATAGTACTTGTAAAAGTTCATTTTTTTTCACTTTTATTCCCTAAGTCACGATCATGATACATACTAACCATCCCTGTTAGATTTTATTTGAAACTGGGAATAACTGTAGATGTCAGTGGTGTTTTGAGACAATGGAACTGGAAATTCACTGACCTGGATGCATAAAAGCTGACACACAAACGCTGGTGAATGTCTTGTTTGGAACTGGTGATGTTATTAGTGTGGGATGGATGTATCTCCAGTCTGAATAATTCATCTGCTCTCCCACTAATTTTAATTCATGAGTAAAAATAAGAGCTTTGTGTGTCCTTTTATTAAAATATTTAAACCTGTATGCCAGGAGCATGGCTATTGATAAGTGGTGGTGGATAGTAATCAGTAAAAGATTATTGTGCCATTTAACCGCCCTCCCTACATATCCAAATGAACAGCCCAGAATGACATCCTACTGTAGTATGTATGCAGTTATTTTTATGCATGAGAGAAGAGGAATTATAGATTGGAAAGAGGGTAGATACAGGGCTCCCTGAAATCATGGGGTCTCCTACTTTGAGATGGACTTGCCCATTAGCTAAGAAATGTTTCCTCTAAAGCAAAGTTGCATTTCTGTCATTTCTGTCGGGAAATATTGGAGCATTCCAATGATTTTATATTTTATATCTTACAGATTCATTATTGACTTTAAACTAAATAAACTAATGCAGAGTTTGCAAGTAAAGATAAAATCACAAAAGATGTTTTACAGTTAAATGCTTCATCACTTTCTCACAGTTTAAAATAGATCATCGTACTATGTGCAGCACTAAAATTGAAAGCAGAATGTATCGCTTTTGCACAAATTCACTAAAAAACTGTTCCAAGTACTGATTCCTGTGTTTTTGAGCTTCTTTGAAGCACATTTTTTGAGCACATTTGAAAAGCTTTTTAAGTGCTCTGACATGTAAACATTGCGTTTTGACTGGGATTTTTCTTTTTCTGCATACAGAGAGTGAGTCACATCAGATATGAAGACTTTATTAAGGATCATGTTGTTTCTGTGCCTCTCTTTACCTGGACATTGTGACTGCCAGAGAGAATGTCTAATCTGTAGCCAAAAACTTTTTCTTCAAAAAACTTTTAACAGATTGGTGAGTGTTATTATTCTGTATTATAAATAACTTTGTTTACTAAGATATACACATTATTTGAGAAGTATAATTTAAAATAAGAGATCAAAACTAAAAGGAAAATATAGTTTTGAGTCTTGGACAATGTAGCTTTGGTAAGCTGGGGTTATTCCTTAAAAAAGGTACATTTTTTGAAAACTTTATGAAAGTTATTTCTATATGATGTAATAATTTTTGAAAATATTAAACCCTTATTAATGCAACATATTTCTTCATTGTTTTATATATGGTTCTGTACATGCACTTTATTTATGTTTTCTCCTTCTTCAGATTCCCTCAATAACAGCAAAAATAATTATTTTCAGTTACATTGCCTGGAAAATAAAAATCATTTACAGTATATGAACTTTATTCACTTAAAATAATCTATAAAAGGTAAAATGGAAATTGCAATCAAAGTGCATGGTATGACCCTAAATGCAGACACCGACACAATCTTGAAATACAGGAAACATGATCAAATCAAGGAAACATAATCAAATCAAGATATTTTTACATGAAAAGTTCTCAGGCTTACATTGGTAAAAATGCATTCACGGTGTAGAAAACCTTTACTGTTTATGGTATCAGCTTTGGGCAAAATTTGCTTTATTCATAAGAAACAAAGAACAGCTTTTGAATAGAACAAGCAATTTACTATACCATATTTCATTGTATTGTATTTCATTCCTGTTTACTTAACTGTTCATGTCAAGATTTAAAATATTTTGAGGATGCTACTTTTAAAAGCACTGATGAGTTCTATGTATCTGTAATTCTCTATGTGAACAAGTATTTTCTAACATTTATGTTTACTTACCTTCAACTACAGTAACTTGAGTTTGTACTCCCTTGTTCTTAGTGAAGAAAATGTTTTAAACTAGCAGCTAGAAGATGCTCTGCTGACTCACTTCATAATTTATGCACTTGTCTCATATTATAGTTCTCTTGTTTAAAAATATAAAGCTATAACTTCTATTTTTCTTCAGGCAGAATTTTTACTTCCCTCAGTGTTTCTTATGTCCATCCTAAAATAAACAGACCAAAACTGAGCACACCATTACAAACATGGTATTAACAAGTTCATTATACATCTTAAGAGTAGCATCCTTTACTATCATACATGTTGTATTCTGACACATACTGTGCTAAACTACTCCTGTTTTATGAACAAGAGTATTGTGTAGATTTGGATGGCATAACAACAATCAGTTTATAGCTGAAAAAGCCTGAAAATGATTTCTTATGGCCAGATCAAAATGGTGATGTGAAACATTTCACAGAAAAGCTAGTATGCAGGAGCCCACTTAGTGCACACTTTTATGGCAGAGATACTTTTGAATTACAGTATGTCCATCAACAGACTAGGAAATAACCACTGGCTTATGTAATAAATTAAATTAGAATTCTTTTATATGGGCTCTCCATCCCAGCTGAAGGAGCTAGTGCTGATGTACTGAACCTTTTAAATGGACTATGCTCCCAATTTTAATATTTGTCTTGGGATATGATGTAAATATTTAGTAGCACAGTTATGACTTTAAAATGCAATTATTATAAGTTTGTCTGGCTCCCATAACCTATGGTAAATGTCAAGCTCTGCCCATGGCAATAATCTATTTTAATCTGTCTGAAAATTAGTCTATACACAGTACAAGCAACATGACAGACCTTCATTTTAACCACTGCTGCTGCCTTAAGGCCTCAAAGACTCTGATGATACAAAGATAATGGAGAGCCCATTTTACAAGATGAGGCCATTCTAATCTTCCATGACTATCTGTGAAAGGCAATAATTAGAGTGAGATGGCAATAGTGGGCCATATATGCACAGTGAAGTGACAGTAGGTAGTGATTGCTTTATTCAGCTGTTTATGTACATTAGTTTTTTTTTTCTTTTTCCTTGGATAATTTCAGGTTATCTTTGAATTAGTAATTGATCAAGCAGGTCCAGAAAAAATGTGAATATGATGTTGAATTTCTCCTTAGCTTTAAAAGGAAATGAATACTGTGGTAGAAATTTAACATCTCTCTATCATACAAGAAAATCTTGAGACAAGACTATTGCCAAGAGATTTTTTCAAGTCCTGTGAGACGAGACTATTGCCAAGAGATTTTTTTCAAGTCCCGCCCTCCTCTCAACCATTTTCAGCCACGCAAACAGTCTTCTCACCTCTCATTCGTGTGAATGCTTTTGTCAGACACAGTTCCTGCGCTCTCACGTTGTCACGATGTAAGTCCAAACGCAGAATCAAAATTCAATGCGATATTGAAGAAAAGTTAATTCCAAATATTGTTTTTTACTGAAGTTTTACAGTAAAAGTGTAAGTTTAAAAAGTATTTGCGTAAGTTTAAAAAGTATTTGCGTGTTAATTTCAAATCCAAACAGAACAAAAATGTATAAATCAATGAATACCTCTAATGCAAAATGAAACATAATTTTCTTTCAATTTATTATGTTTTACTATTTTTTACTATGGTTAATTACTCACTGTAACAGTTTCTATTAAAAAAACAATCTGTTTAAATTGTACATCCGCTTACCCATACAGGAGTAGCAGAGCCGTGAAGTGGCGGGTGCTTGGCTAGCGAAGCGAGCAGGGGGCAGAGCCCCCTAGTCTTATTAAAGAAAGAAACATCCTCTAACAGGACAAATCAGTAATCGGGCAGGAGAAAAGCTGTTCATTGTATCTTTTAATTACTCCTTGGCAAAATGCCTTAAAGAGAACATTCTTCAAAAGCAGCCTGTTACAGCATGGTTAGAATGATCAGAGCAGCAAATAATATAGGTTAATTTTATAAACTATTGAAATGACATACAGTGTCAATCAATGCATACATTTTACTCTGGTTGGTTCATTGGTTTACACCCAAATGACTTCTATAAAATGAAAGTCTGTTATATTATATTCTGGTTCTTCTTATACCTTTGAGTTGAGCCACCTCCCTTGAAATTTCTATGCATATAACAACTGTCCATTCTGGTTGTTTCACAGAACATCTGCTGATTTCTTTGTCATCTTCCAGTAGATTTTGTTGTTCACTTGAACTGTATCTGGTTTCCTGATATGCCTGCAAAGGTTTCTGACATTTATTAACCCTTTATGGTATTTCTTTAAGATGAATGCTATGTTACCCTAAAATTATTCTTCCACAATACCTATTAATTAATATAAGGACAATAAAATCATGTACTGTATATTACAGTATGTTAAATGTAATATGCATTTGTTTAATATGATATTAAGCATAGAATATTTAGGGTCAGATTTAGACATATGTCAAACAAGCTATGCCCTTGGGACTCACTAACTCACTTTCAGAATTTGAAAATGCTTTTAATTGTTTTACTGTTTGACTTGAAACATTTTAAAGTTATAAAGAATAACCCTTTTCCCACCCCCGCACAGGTTTGTTATGCTTGTTGGCAGCATTTTATACCAAGTTTACCTGCTGCACATTCTTAATCTATGACACCACTTGTCAAACAGGACCTCTACAAAATCATATTACTTAGCGCCTCACCAAGTTTACATCTGGTCCTGGGCATGTTGGTATAGTGATTAACTTTGCTAACTTACATTTCAAGGAGTTTGCAATCAAATCAGAACCTGGTCATTGTCAATGTATCTTCTAAAAAGATCATGGGTTCTTGTCCAGGGTCCTCCCTGTATGGCTGTGCTTTGTGTAGTGAGAAAAGTGATATATAAATGTAAAGAATTATTATTATTATCATTACCTTTCTATGTTTTTCATTTTCTCTTGTTTTCTAACCTAGACCCAAAAAAAGCACAGACAAGGTTTTAACCTAAACCAGTCCAGTAGTAATAAATGGTAGGCCTTCATCAGTCTCAAATGACCATGGATATTGTGCTCTATCTATCAGTGTTACAGCAGCATCCTTTATGGCTGATACAGTATGGCCATTTCAATAAAGGCAGATTCTATTATAGAGGTCACATCAGTTTGAGAACTCAGTTCTAGTGGGGTTGCAACATTTATATCTACTGGCCTGCTTGTCTTCAGATGCTGCTTCAAGACAATTTGCCACTTAGTGCAGTTAGCTGTGAGCTCTTCCCAGGAATCGGTGTCAGTGTCAAGTTCCTTCATGTCTTACTTATAGACATCCTTGAAGCAGAGATACAGACAGCCAGGTGCCATTTCACCATAGAAGATGTTCTTTGGGATGCAGCTATACTGTGCTACCTGAGGACTGTGTTTATGCTGGGGGTGGTGTGGGTTGGTATTGGGCACTTTGTCTCACCAGGACATGCACAAAAGGCACTGTATATGAAATGTGCTGAGCCTCTTCTCCTATTTGGTGTACATTGTTCATGTCACTCCAGTACAGCAGTTTACTAGTGATGCAATCACTCCCATACTGGTGTTTATAGTAAGCATGGAGTTTTCCCAGATGTGTGTGGTGAAGTGAGTGAGGGAGGTGACAGCCTTACTAATGCACTTGTTGATTGTCTCATCCAAGGAGAACTTATCAGTAAATGGTGGAGTCCAATTAAGTAAGCTGTTTGACAATATTGTCAATGTCAATTGTTGACATTAAAGATAGCTAATGGTACATCAACATTCTGCCCCATAACATTGGTCTTCTTCAGACTGATGCTCAACCCAAACTTTTCAATGGTTCTGGTCTGTTGTGATTGAAGTGAACTGTGCCCTGTAAGTTCTCATGATAAAATATAGTCATATATTTATTATATATTTATATAATTCATGTCTACAGTCTATCTTTCTGCCCAGAGTCTACACTGTGATTCTGGGTAGACAAGTTTAGCCAGTGTTTAGAGTTGCACCAGAAAGATACAAGCAAAGACTTTGTCAACAATGCACAGTAGGGAAATGCCTCTGGAATTGTTGCAGTCACTTCTGTCACACTTGTTTTTGTACAGGGTGATGATTCTTCTGTCTCTCACGTCTAGAGGTACTGCTCCCTGTTGCCAGCATTGACAGAGGATTTTGTGCTGTGGCTTTAGAAGAATGGTCTTGCACTGGTTGATTAAGTCTGAGAGAATGTAAGACGATGATTAACCTGTGGCCAGTCTGTCAAAGGCCTTGCTGAGATCTTTCATAGTGGACTCTTTAACAAGCTCATGCATGGTTGTTAGACACTCAAAGGAGTCAAGGACTAATGCAGTTGCAGTGTTCATGCTGGAATAGAGTTTAGACTAGTGTTCAACCTATCTGTCAATCTGCTTGCTATTGCCTGTGAGCACCTCCTCACAAGTGTCCTTGTGAGATTGTGTCTTGCTCTGCATACAAACCAAAGGCTTTCTTCATGCAGTCATATATCCCCATGAGGTTATGTGTTAACACTGCTGCCTAAAAAGCTTCACTGAGCTGTACCCAGTACTTATTATCACTGTGCCTGGGATTCTGCTGGTCTTTGTGTCTCACAGCCCTGAGAATTTACAGGTTCTGCTTGTTTGATGAGTGATTGTATTCTGCAAGAGTAGTTTGGCTTTAATGATAGGTTTCATCTCACTGAATTTGGTATCAAACCAGTTGCTTGTTTTTTGACGTCATATTTCCTAAGATTGTTAAGGCTCTGTGGTCCACAGAAGTTTTTATTTCTAAGTGGCTGTGTTCCAATATTGCAAGGCAATAAGCTCCCTCATAAAGGTCTATGCGAAACAATTCCTGTAGGTCTTGGTGGGCTACCTTGCTGATATCAATGCAAGGGTTCCATTCTTTCTATGGGCATGAAAATTCTTGGTCTGAAATTTTATCTTGCAGCACACAAATGATTGGTTGGTGTTACAGTTGGCAAAGTGGAACGTGAGTGTTTTTGAGAGAAGAACAGTTGATGCCAATACTTGAAGGCTTGGTGTAGAAGAAGGAACTGGTGATGCACAGTTTGTGACAGTAGCAAAACTCAAGCCTTCGCTGGCCATTTTCATTCATCTTGCCCACACCAAACTATCCAGGGCACGAGGGTCATGAATTGTTGTCTGCATCCTGAAATTGAAGTTGCTATGATAGGCCTGGGATGCTACTGATGATAGCTGAGAGGTTCTCATAGAACCCATCTTTGGATCCCAGTGTTGAGTACAATGTGTGAGGTGAATGTGCTGACCAGGGTGATGGTGCCTTTGGTGGTGTGGAGATCAAGGAAAAATGCCATTGTTGCCTGGTTCCACCATTTTCAGCATTGCATTCTTAACAGCAAAGCCTACTCCATGCTCTCTGAGCTTGTCAGGGCCTCATTCCCTGTCCAAAAAATTTGTAGTGTTTCTCTGTTATTAGCCTGCCTCTACTGGTCAGATTTCTTAAAGACTAGCTATGTCTAGCATGCAGTAATTTCTTACCTAGTGCGGTGTTAGCAGCTTGCTGATCAGACATGTTTTTCTAATCCCCATGCACCTGGTAAGGAAAGCAGGCTGTTGAAAGACAGGACCTAATTGGCTACCTTATGCCAAGCTTAAGGAAAGCAATAGCTGTACATTGAGATCCAAAAATTCCCCCACCATCAAAAATGGCCCCTGGTGCAACAGTGTATGCTAATTGAGCTCAAAGGCTAATAACTGGTATCTGATGTTTCCTGTATTGTACCCAAGCCATAAGACTGAGCTGAAGTGTCTTTTCCAGGGTTGTGTAAATGCTGCAAGGTAAGGTTTTATGGAGCACAAACTGTTGCCCAGGCAGCAGGTTCACTCTCTCCACATGGCTGATGAATCTAATGGAATGGGAAGGACCATTACAGTTTGGCACCAACCGTGTTGAAGAAGTTGCCAAAGCAAGGTTTCATACAATGAGAGCTGTCTTACTGGCCCCAGATTCTTCTCAGGATTAACTCCCAAATCCTTTACTTAAAATGATTATAGCCAAAAGGCAATGAAGGTCTGAAGTCTTTAGTTTCTCTACACTAGCACCATTCAATAGTATTTGAGCCTCTTCTGCCCAAGGTGACTGAATTGGGTGCCAGTAGTCTGCCTTTACCACTTCTCCTGACAGTAGTTTTAGTTCCACCATGAGAAGGCAAGGAGCTAGATTTAGTTGTCTATAATAATGCCATGTTGAGCACTTTGTAGGGAGTGGGAGCTTAACCCCATTTCCACCACCAGCTATGACAACCATTTGTGCCTCTTGTCCAGTATCAGTGAATATAACTTTTTGAGTGAATGTGATAGACTGTTATTGTTAAGGGTAATTAAAAAATAGTATATTTACATGTGTTGTGATAAAAAAATTAGGCAACAGACAGAAAAAGGTTTGGGATGGCCATGTCTTTAAAATTGTCCGAAAATGTATCCAAGGCAAGATTCAGTATGTGAACGCTGCAATTTTGCTTCAGCCTCACTGGGCTACATGTTAAGGGCACACGCCGAATTAACATCATTCTGGATAATAATCTTTGAAGGCCTATCAGACAGCCTTGGTATCACAATCACTCCTAACCCATTAACAGTTATGTTTGGTGTAGTACTGGATGAGCTTAAAGTGGAGAAAGACAAACTGATTTTAATTGTCTACATCATACTAACAACACATAGACTTATCTTGCTCGCTGGTAGCCCAGCCCACTTGTTTTAAGTCAGTGGGTAACTGATTTTCTATACTATTTAAAATTAGAAAAATATTAATTCTTACTTAGTGGATTTGTTCAAAACTTTTGTAAAATATGGTAAGTTTTAATTAAACAAATCTTAAAATTTGCTGTTGTTGTTGGATCTCCTCTCTTTCTCTTGAGTTGGGGTTTGAATAATGGTTTGTTAAGTTTAAAATGATTGTATGGAATGTTGTTTTCTTAAACTATCAATAAACTTAAAAAAAGTAAAAGGGTGTAAAGAAAGACAAAGGAGCATAAAATGGTTTGGGGTTTTTCCGGTCCCGTGTACTGTACAGTCTGCACAACATCACAATAAGGTCCAGTGAATATCAATTGCATTCAACAAAAGACAATACAAAATGGCAAAACGGGGACATTTATAGAGGAGGGACCGGAAGTGCCAGAGGAATGCTGGGAAGTGTTGGTGAACTGGATGCTGGGAGCCATGATGTCATCAGGGGGGAGGACTAGGCGTAAGTGGCAAGGCGTGGTCAGAGACGTGTTGTGGTTTCATGGTGGTGACGCTTTCTTCTTTCTGGGAAAACAAAGAGAGAGGTTAGTGCTCCACCATTCCCGCTTGGCATGAGGTTGCACGTTACGTCTTGGGTCCTTCCGCGGCTCCCTAAGCGCGCGTGCGTGACATGACCCCCCCTCAGCCCAGACCCATCGGGGCGGGAGCACCGGACCGAGAGGTCATGAACCCAGGAGAGGGCATCAGCATTGACCTGAAGGTTGCCCCGACGATAAGTGACAGTAAACTTATATGGCTGTAGGTCCAAAAACCACCTGGTGACCCGGGGATTCGACTCCTTATGCAGAGCCATCCATTGGAGAGCGGCATGATCTGTCACCAGGGTGAACTCCCGGCCCAACAGGTAGTACCTCAGATGAGTCACTGCCCACTTAATGGCCAGAGCTTCCCTCTCCACTGCTGCATACCTGGTCTCCCGGTCCAACAGTTTCCGGCTCAGGTAGAAAATGGGGTGTTCGACACCGTCGACACTTTGGCTCAGCAAGGCCCCCAGGCCTGTGTCCTGTGTCGGTCTGGAGCAAAAAGGGGAGAGAAAAGTCAGGGGTTTTCAATATCGGTGCCGTTGTCAGGGCCGTCTTTAGGTCATGAAATGCCTGTTCTGTTATATCGTCCCATACCACATACAAAGGAGCCCCATTCTTTGTGAGGTTAGTCAAGAGCGCTGCTCTTTCAGAGAAGCGAGGTACAAACCGGCGGTAGTACCCGGCTAACCCCAAAAAGGCTTGCACCTGTCTCTTGGTATTCGGACAGGGCCATTCAAGGATGTCTTTGACTTTAGAACATTGTGGCTTCACCTGTCCCCGTCCCACTAGGTAGCCTAAATATTTGGCCTCCTTCAAACCAAAGAAACATTTGCGGGGATTTATACGGAGACCAGCCTTCGCTAGTGTGGCGAGGACAGCACAGACCTGCAAAATATGTTCCTCCCAGGTGTCGGAATAGATGACAACGTCATCCAGGTAGGCGGCACAATAAGACTGGTGGGGCCAGAGCACTCTATCTACCAGGCGTTGGAAGGTCACTGGTGCCCCATGCAGTCCAAATGGGAGGACCTTATATTGCCAATGTCCACCTGGGGTACTAAAGGCTGTTTTTTCTCTCGTGGATGCCGTTAAGGGAATTTGCCAATACCCTTTGGTCATGTCAAGAGTAGTCAAATACTGTGCCATACCCAACCGTTCAATAAGGTCATCAAGTCTAGGCATGGGATAGGCGTCGAACTTGGAGACCTGATTCAGATGTCTAAAGTCGTTACAGAATCTCCAGGGCTTGGAAACGAGGACGATAGGACTGGACCAGGGGCTATGACTTTCCTCAATAACGTCCAAATCCAGCATCCATTGGATTTCGACTTCTACCTCAGCGCGTTTTGCCTCTGGAAGACGATATGGCCGTTCCCTGACTACCACCCCGGGGTCTGTAACGATATCGTGCTCAATCAGCGAGGTGCGGCTAGGCGTCTCGCTGACCACCTCGGGGATGGCTAGGATAGCTTGTTCCAGCTCCTGCCGCTGGTAAGGGGTCAAATCTGGTCTGAGATTAAGAGTTGTTTTCTTCGAAAAGAGGGAGACGGATGCACCGGAGACTGAGGTGTCATCTTGTTCTCTCCATGGCTTTAACAAGTTCACATGATACACCCTTTCCGCTGGGCGTCGATTTGGTTGTTGGACCAAATAGTCGACCAGCCCTTTCCTTTCCTTAACCTCGTAAGGTCCCAGCCAATGGGCTAAAAGTTTAGAATGGGAGGAGGGGACGAACACCATCACCCTGTCCCCGGGCTGGAATTCCCTGAGGACTGAGTTCTTACTATAACACTGCGCCTGCGCTGATTGAGCTCACATCATGTGTTCTTTTAGAAGTGGTCTGGTATGTTCCAGTCTATCACGCAGTTGCGCGATATACTCCAAAACATTAGTGGAAGGAAGAGGTTCCGCCTCCCATCCTTCTTTTAACATATCCAAAAGTCCCCTGGGTTGGCGTCCATACAAGAGCTCAAAAGGGGAAAAGCCAGTGGAAGCTTGTTGTACCTCCCGATAGGCAAAGAGCACAAGAGGCAAAAGTTGGTCCCAATTCCTACCGCCCGCGCTGACTACTTTACGTAGCATTTGTTTCAGCGTCTGATTGAAGCGTTCCACCAACCCGTCAGTTTGCGGGTGATAGACAGACGTCTTAAAATGCGAAATACGGAGTAATCTGGCTACTTCCCTGAACGTATCCGAGGTGAAGGGAGTACCCTGGTCCGTGAGGACTTCTTTGGGTATTCCTACTCTAGAAAAAAGGTTTACCAGTTCCAGTGCGATATTTTTTGTGTTAGCGGAGCGCAATGGAACCGCCTCTGGGTATCGAGTTGCGTAATCAACCATGACTAATATATACTTAAAGCCACGGCTTGAAGCACCTCACCTTCGTGAGTCGCCACCCAATACAACAGATCATTATCTAGGACAAAGTAGGGCTCAGGTGGTAGGGGACTAAATGACAACTGGCCATCCACAGAAACAACAGCATTTCTAGTGAACTTAAGGGAATCATCGTTCCACTGTTCACATTTAAAGGAGGTTGGAGTAGAGCGAAACTGTAAGTCCACGCAGCCTAAAGGATCGTTTGTTGCCGGGAAGTTATCGGGCGCACAGCTCGGGCCTTCGCCAGGCGTTTCCGGGTTAGGGTCCGTCACCTGCCTATCTTCCCCCCGGCAACCTACGTCATCAGTGCATGGCGTGGGAGCCACGGGGAGGGAGCTGCAGGGAGAGCGCCCCGCCCACCCATAGCGAGACCCAAGCTGGCGACAGGTTGGTTTTTATTTTACCGCTTTTAGTTTTAGACCAGTCATGTCCTAGGATCACCAGGAAAGGGGGTTCGGGTAACACAGCGACCGACAGTTGACTTATTTCCCCTTTCCAAGTAATAAAACACTTCGCGGACCGATATGCCCTGGTCTCACCATGTACACAGGTAATTCTCACATGTTGATTCAACCACTGTCGCGGCAAAACAAAACGGCGAGCAACAATGGTAATGTTACTCCCAGTATCAAATAAAGCAAGGACCGAGTGTTCATTCACTAAAACCACCCCTACATTCAGGACTGCCAAGGGAGTAGACAAAGCACCATACCTCTCTGCAACTGTGACGCTGCAATCCATCGGCTCCAGGTTGAGTGGGCACGCAGGGAGAATGTGGCCGACCTCGCCACACTTGAAACAGCACGGCGCGGCCGTTTTTTCTCGGGGCTTCATTGTGGCTTCCGCCGCGCGGCAACTGGGCTCGGGGTTGACGGCACGTCCCTGTCGGGCCCCGCAAGCCGACCTCTCCGGCCCCCCGACTCGGTGTACCGCGAGCTGACGCTCCAAGACCTCCATGAGACCTTTCATATCCTGCTGGGCAATATAGTCTGGCATGGCGTTAATTAAGCCCTCGCAGGCAACCTGCTCGACTACCCGGCGTGCCTGCGGCCCTTCTGGCCGTAGCCAGCGGCCCATCTTGCCCCAGAAATCGAATGCCTGCGCTCTGGCAGGGCGCTCCGGATCAAATCGCCAAAGCCATCACTCGCTCGCCTGCTGGTCCGAAGTTATGCCATAGCGGCTAAGGATTTCGGCTTTTAGGAGGTCATAACTCGTGGCCTCTTCCTCAGGGAGGTCGTGATAGGCCCGCTGCGCGACACCCTTCAGATACGGCGCCAAATGGACGCCCATTCCGCCTGCGCCCACTGGTTCCTAGAGGCTGTCCTCTCAAATATGCTTAGATGTAGTCTGCTTTGGAGAGAGGTACAATCGGTGGAGGCGGAGGCCGGGCGGGCTCTGGTCTTACCGCTTCTGCGTTGTCCAGGCAGGCCGTGGTTTCCTCGAGCTTCCGCTTAGTTGCTGCATGTTCCACCTGTAGGTTTTGGAGCTGAGTAGCAAGGGTGGTCAAGACAGAGTTCAGGTCCTGTCCTTCAGTCATACTCGGACGTTCTATCCTGCCGACTACGCCACTGTAAAGAAAGACAAAGGAGCATAAAAAGGTTTGGGGTTTTCCGGCCCTGTATACTGTACAGTCTGCACAATATCACAATAAGGTCCAGTGAATATCAATTGCATTCAACAAAAGACAATACAAAATGGCAAAACGGGGACATTTATAGAGGAGGGACGGGAAGTGCCAGAGGAATGCTGGGAAGTGTTGGTGAACTGGATGCTGGGAGCCATGATGTCATCAGGGGGGAGGACTAGGCGTAAGTGGCAAGGTGTGGTCAGAGACGTGTTGTGGTTTCATGGTGGCGACGCTTCCTTCTTTCTGGGAAAACAAAGAGAGTGGTTAGTGCTCCGCCATTCCCGCTTGGCATGAGGTTGCACGTTACGTCTTGGGTCCTTCCGTGGCTCCCTAAGCGCGTGTGCGTGACAAGGGGCTGGAGGTGTATTAATAGGGCAAAACTGGCTTCCTTGCTTTATGCTAAAATAGGTTCATTCAAATTCAAGCTTAGAATACAAAGTGCCTTTCTTAGATGCTCTTCCAATTTCAGCAGCATATACTTCTCAAGCGACAGCTTCTATACACTGAGTGGGTGGCCAGAGTATGCAAGTGAGGATGAATTGAATCCTTATTTCCAGAGGACAGCAGAGATCACAGTAGAGAACAATTGTCTGCATTGGGGGCTGAGACTGATAACTCCAGCATCGTTACATAGTACCCTACTGGACAGGTTACATGGGGAGCACTCAAGAATAGTAGAAATGAAAGTGATAGCCCAGAGTCATTTTTGGTGGCGAGGACTGGATAGGCAGATAGAGGAGAGGGTGGCTGTGTGCAGATCCTGCCAAGAAAATAGGAATCTGGCCAGAAAAAGCACCTGTACATTCCTGGAGTTGAGCTAAATATGGACAGATGTTTTTTTGTGTTAATGGATGCCTATTCTAGGTGGGTTGAGATTGAAAAGATGATTTGCCACTACTACCACTAGGTTGTTTGAGGTTTTGAGAAACCTATTTGCTGCCAATGGTCTTCCTGAAGAGATAGTATCAGACAATGGTCCTGAATTCAATTCAGCTGAATTTGCTGAACTTCTCAGACTCTGTAAAGCAATGGAGCTGCAGAATGGATAGTGCAAACATTCAAATTAGAATTAGAAAAGCAAACAGGGTGCCAGAGATTATTACAGCAAAATATAGCTAACTTGTTTGCTAATTGTACCACACCTCTTGTGTGACCCTCTGTTGGAAAGGACGTCTTTGTGTTTTGCCTGTTTTAGAAAGGTACTTTTATTTTGGAAATAAAAGTGTTGTTCATTCCTAGTATACCAGACCTTGATACAGAATTTTAATCCATATAAGGCAATACATCTCTCCAGTGTTAATTAGAATGCATCTGACTGTTCTTTTATTGCATCAAACTGTTTTATATATACTGAACATCATGTTTGAATGTAAGCAGTTGTCAATTGGACTTGTCTCCGGTCTTCTGTTAATTTTTTTGAGAGCTGCCCTGTATCGAGTTATGTACCTGAGACACAATATTTTGTGCTGTCCATTAAATAGTGTTTAGCATTTTGTAAGCACAAATTATTTTCCGCAGGGGAGGCATAAAAGGAGTATATTTATCATACTGTATGCACAGACTGATTAGATAATGCAGTCTAAATATTCCAAAATTGTAAATCATTTCTAGATTACATCAATAGTACTAGGGTGTTGTACCGTGTTAGCCATTATGAATGTAGAGAAAAGCCAAGCAAAATGACACCTTTTATTGGCATATTGTAATCTTTTTAGTTAGCCAATAAAAGGTGTCATTTTGCTTGGCTTTTCTCTAGATTACATCAAAAAAATTCTTAATTTATTTAGATAGTGGTGTTTTCTTATTTGTTTGGCCCGCATTTCAGTTTGTTCCCAGAGGATTCAGGCATATTCTCTTATGCATTGTCAATACCCTGCTTTTCTCTGAACAGATTACAGAGTCCTTATCTTTCATTTTCAATTGCTACAATCCTTCTACTCCCAGACTATTTGTGTAAAGGAACAGTACAAAACAGAAAAATGTTCTCAGTCATCACAGCAGCTAAAAGAACAATTAATCTAAAGCCCTCTCCACTCTCTTTGCTGGAGTTTTCTTCAATTGTAAATAATTAAAAAATTAATTTTCCTTCAATTGTACATTTTGAAACTTACAGTTGATTGATTAATGGTTTTATAACACTCTCCTAATAAACTAATATCCATTATAGTCAATGTGAGAATGTCAGAGGACTTGTTAGAGCATGACATGCCTTACAGGAAATTGCATGGTTAAACCAACATTGTTTAAATGTGATACTTTACAAGAAGACATCCAAATCAAAATCTTTCTTCTTGCAATGTAATAATTGACTAGGTCATTCTAATTCAGAATTTGTTGCATCCAAAATGGCACTATGACTATCATATATATATATATATATATATATATATATATATATATATGGTTGAAATAGTTTACTGTCAAGTAATGTATGCTAATACTCAATGCACCCACCTCTCGGTGAATCGAACCTTGAACGTCAGTGAGTGTGTACGCCTGATGAGCCCAGAATTAGGGCAAAACACGTGTCACATACTCTTTATATTATTTGACAGTAAACTATTTCAACCATTCTATGATCTGCTTCTCGCAACTGAAAGAGGGCACCATGACGGATATTAGCCAACTTGCTGACCAACCACAAGCGTTACCTGGTAGGTAACCACCCATACAATCAGATTGTGATTCAAACTACGAATGCTTGGCATTATATATATTATATATATAGTATTCACAGCGCATCACTTTTTCCATATTTTGTTATGTTACAGCCTTATTCCAAAATGGATTAAATTCATTTTTTTCCTCAGAATTCTATACACAACACCCCATAATGACAACGTGAAAAAGTTTACTTGAGATTTTTGCAAATTTATTAAAAATAAAAGAATTGAGAAAGCACATGTACATAAGTATTCACAGCCTTTGCCATGAAGCTCAAAATTGAGCTCAGGTGCATCCTGTTTCCCCTGATCATCCTTGAGATGTTTCTGCAGCTTAATTGGAGTCCACCTGTGGTAAATTCAGTTGACTGGACATGATTTGGAAAGGCACACACCTGTCTATATAAGGTCCCACAGTTGACAGTTCATGTCAGAGTACACACCAAGCATGAAGTCAAAGGAATTGTCTGTAGACATCCGAGACAGGATTGTCTCGAGGCACAAATCTGGGGAAGGTTACAGAAAAATTTCTGCTGCTTTGAAGGTCCCAATGAGCACAGTGGCCTCCATCATCCGTAAGTGGAAGAAGTTCGAAACCACCAGGACTCTTCCTAGAGCTGGTCGGCCATCTAAACTGAGCGATCGGGGGAGAAAGGCCTTAGTCAGGGAGGTGACCAAGAACCCGATGGTCACTCTGTCAGAGCTCCAGAGGTCCTCTGTGGAGAGAGGAGAACCTTCCAGAAGGACAACCATCTCTGCAGCAATCCACCAATCAGGCCTGTATGGTAGAGTGGCCAGACGGAAGCCACTCCTTAGTAAAAGGCACATGGCAGCCCGCCTGGAGTTTGCCAAAAAGCACCTGAAGGACTCTCAGACCATGAGAAAGAAAATTCTCTGGTCTGATGAGACAAAGATTGAACTCTTTGGTGCCAGGCATCATGTTTGGAGAAAACCTGGCACCATCCCTACAGTGAAGCATGGTGGTGGCAGCATCATGCTGTGAGGATGTTTTTCAGCGGCAGGAACTGGGAGACTAGTCAGGATAAAGGGAAAGATGACTGCAGCAATGTACAGAGACATCCTGGATGAAAACCTGCTCCAGAACGCTCTTGACCTCAGACTGGAGCATCAGTTTCATCTTTCAGCAGGACAACGACCCTAAGCACACAGCCAAGATATCAAAGGAGTGGCTTCAGGACAACTCTGTGAATGTCCTTAGGTGGCCCAGCCAGAGCCCAGACTTGAATCCGATTGAACATCTCTGGAGAGATCATAAAATGGCTGTGCACCGATGCTTCCCATCCAACCTGATGGAGCTTGAGAGGTGCTGCAAAGAGGAATGGGTGAAACTGGCCAAGGATAGGTGTGCCAAGCTTGTGGCATCATATTCAACAAGACTTGAGGCTGTAATTGCTGCCAAAGGTGCATCGACTAAGTATTGAGCAAAGGCTGTGAATACTGTACTGTACTGTACATGTGATTTCTCAGTTTTTTTATTTTTAATAAATTTGTAAAAACCTCAAGTAAACTTTTTTTCATGTTGTCATTATGGGGTGTTGTGTGCAGAATTCTGAGGAAAAAAATGAATTTAATCCATTTTGGAATAAGGCTGTAACATAAAAGGTGGAAAAAATGAATACTTTCTGGATGCACTCTATATGTATAAATATTATATATATTGTAAAGATAAAGAGGGAGAGCACTCTTAAGGAGCAGTCTCGTAAAGGGCTGGAGACTGTCCAAGTACCTAGTTTAATACATAAAAATCAGAATAATGAAAGAGTTCAAACAAGCAGTTGGGACATTTCACATTCTCTGCTGTCTATATGTGCTGTACCTTAAGAGAATTTCTCTCTGGTTCAGGGTAATTGTTCAAGGAGATCTGTGCTCATTGGGTGCAGGTTCCTGATTTTACACCCAATTCTAGTGCTGCCAATGTAAATGGGCATGCATTATATGTATATGTGTGTGTTTGTGTGGGTGAGTGTATGTATGGATATATGCAATTACTCTTAGTTGAGACAGGAACTGGAATAAATTCCTGTAAATTAAGTGACAAGGGAAAACACATTTCCAGAATTGTACTTTCCAATTTTGTAGAAGAAAAAATAAGAAAATGCCATTAAGTGATTCTTCATCATGAACATGAATGTTTGAGTATGTGCTGGTGAAATCCACAAACCTGATTAGAGACCCAGAGACCCAACTATGGGACAGCCAAGGCAGAACCAGTGGATGAAAAGATGGCAGTGTTCTCCTAAACTGGCATAATGTTAATGTGGATCAAACTGACCTTTTTGACTTTTACACTGCCAATTATTTTGTATATGCCAAGATTACTATTGAAGTTGTTAAGGAAATACTATTATTTCTTTTATTTCAGAGTTTCTTAAGTAGATAATGCATATGCAGTGTGTATATATATATATATATATATATATATATATATATATATATATATATATATATATATATATATATATATATATATATATATATATATATATATATTGTAACAATAGCACCTTCTTGCGCCCGTCCCAGCACAGACTCATATGGAGGCACGTATAAAAATCCAAATAAAGATTTATTTTTTTTCACCTGTGGGGTACGTCTTCCCCGTGAACTCCACAGGCAATGCACAGTCCCAAGCAAGCACGGATCACAACCAAAACACGCCCTTCTGGCGCCACCACTCCTCCCTTGAAGCTTCGTCCTTTCCTCCTAACTCTGGCCCCTTTTATTCCCACCCGGATGTGCTCCAGGTGCCTGATGACACTCTTCCGGCAGCACTTCCTGGTGTGGTGGAAGTGCTGCCCTTGCACGTCCCTGGAAGGTCCTTCCTTCACTTTCCCAAGTGTGGGAGAAGTGTCGATCTCCCGGGCTCCACGACGCTCCCGGCTGGGTCTGACCCCCACCCTCCTTTGACACTATATATATATATATATATATATATATATATATATATATATATATATATATATATATATATATATATATATATATATATATATATATGTATATATATATAATTTTCAAATGATCTTTGTACTTAGCATAATGCAAAGAAATCATTAGTGAGTAATAAACACAGGCAGAAAACAAAGTAGCCAGCAAACAGCAAATATACCTAAAATTATGTGCCTTTTAGGACTTAAAAAACAATAAACAATTATAAAAAACAAAACTAATTTTTCAATTAGATAAATTCTACAGAAATAACCGATCACAATAGTTAGGACTTAAAGTTCCGACACTTCACTGTGGGTGTTGTCTTCTCTTAAAATACAATTGTGCTAATTCCAGGCCCAAAAAAGGACCAAAAAGTTCAACACCTGATGAGAAATGGAAAACAAAAATATATTTTAGAAACAAAATAAACATTATTATGATTTGTAAAAAACATTAAATGGGGCAGACCCAAACCCAACATGTTTGTAACACAAACTAATACAATTATGTATTTTTGAATTCTTTAACTTTGTTGTCACATGGAGAAAAGCTACAACAACTGCACAGAACAGATTAATAGATGTATTTAAGTTTTCTTAGCTCCTTTTTGCAGATTTATTCCATATCTGACAGGAACTACTTATGTCCAGTCACAACCAAAATGCCATGTTAGCCCTGTGTGTTGCTTTCTAAACAATAAACCCTGGAATACAAAGGAGCTAACAGGTCTCCTGAATGAGAAAAAGAGAGCATATAAATCCAATGACAGAGACTCTGAAGGATGTTAAGCGACTACTGAAGAAAAAGCTGAGTGAAAAACTGAGAGCTAAAACAGAAAACAAACTCACTCAGAATATCATGAAAGATGTCTGGAAAGAATTGGACATAATTACTGGACTCAAGCAATCCAAGGCTCAGGTGCTAGAAGAGAGACAACGCTAACACCCTGAATCAACTGTTCCCTCACACTGCCACCTTCCTCCAATGACCAGTCTGCCCACACTAAAGACCAAGTAAGGAGGCAACTGTAGAAGCTACACACAATCAAAGCCACAGGACCAGTCCTTGAATTCTTAGAGCCTGTGCTGACCAATTTTGTGGTATCCTTTGTCACCTGTTCAGTCTGTCAGAGAGGCTCCAGAATGTGCCACTGCTGTAGAAAACATCCTGGATTGACTCTGTTACGAAGAAGGCAGGCATCACTTCATCTAATAACTACAAACCTTTGAGAGGCTGGGCCTTGGTTATATATGTCGACTTGTGATAGATCACCTGGACCCACTTCAGTTTGCCTATCAGAGAAAGATTAGAGTGGAGCATGCAATTTTCTGTCTATTCCAAAAGGTTTATTCTCACCTGGATAAAAGCTGGTAGCACTGTGAGGATTATGTTTCTTAATTTATTCTGAGCCTTGAATACCATTCAGCCATCCTTGTTAAGAAATAAGCTCAGATATATGCAGGAGGACAAGACTATGGAGTCCAGATAATGGAGTATTTGTTGGGCAGACCACAGTTTGTGAAACTCAAGGACTACATTTCTAATATGGATGTCAGCAACACTGGAGCACCACAAGAAAAAGTCCTCCTTTTCTCATCACTCTGTACACTTCCGACTATAAATATAGCACCAGGTCTTTCACACTTGCAGAAATTCTCAGATGATACTGCAGTTATGGGGTGTATGAATAAGAGGGGTTGTACAAATTATAGCAGTCAGGTGGAAAACTTTGTTTCTTGGTGTAGAAAGAATTGTCTGCAACTAAATAACAGCAAAACTAAGGAAGTGGTTATTGACTTTTCTTCTTCAGTTAGTGGATGTAGGGGTATTGCACTCCTATAGGTACTTAGGTTTTCATCAATGACAGGCTGGACTGGTCTCATAACACAAAGGAACTATATAAGAAAGTGCAGAGGAGGCTCTTTGTCATTGGGAAACTGCATTCCTTTAATGTGGGATGTGATATCCTTCTCATCTTCTACAATTCTATGATAATCAGTGTGATTTTCTAAACTGTGGTGTGCTGGGCTGGTAACATCGCTTCAAGAGACCCACTGAATCATCAAACCAATTAAAAGGGCAGAGTTAGTTATGGGGAACACTCTGGACCCTCAAATGGTGCAAACCCTCTCCCTGACACACTTACATTGAGCTCATTCAGCTAACGAACCATTCAACAGAAGTGTGTCACGAAACATTACTGGGGCTCCTTTATACCAACAACAATACACCTGTATGATGCCTCACTGTGACTGTGACTGCCAAGTCAGAATTTTTTGTTTCCTTTCAATTTTCTTCCTTTTAGTCATTCTGGTGTGTGTCATACTGTAGCGTATATCTATCTATCTATCTATCTATCTATCTATCTATCTATCTATCTATCTATCTATCTATCTATCTATCTATCTATCTATCTATCTATCTATTATTTTAAAAACTTCTGTAAAAAGCCAAATCTACTTTTGCCACTCAAAGAATCTCCAATGATCTCATACAACTAATTTCAAGTGTTGGCAACTACATATTATACCTTACAATAGCAATTTTGAAGACTACCGCTTAGACTTAGTGGAACCCTCAGTTAACAAAAATGACTTCTATCCAAGTCTATACAAAAGCATGAATGTTTTTCCCAACTGTCATCCTCAAGTCATGGTAATTAGCCAACACTTAGTATTTTCAATTGCTCTTCTTTTATCCAACCCCATGCTTTGTCTTGTCTTTGGGATTTGATGTCATCAAACACTGCCCGGTGAAACCTACCATGTTTGTGTCTATTCTTTTTTTGTTCTGCAAAATATTTTAACTTAAATGTTGTCAAGATCTTACAGTATAATATTAAGATTTTTGAGACAAAAAAAATCTTACATTTACCTGTTGATTTTGTTTTCCTGAAGAGATTAAATTTGTGGCATTGTGTAGCACTTTCCATTTAGAAAACAGATCCTTAAAAGCCATTAATATAACTGAGGACCAACTTAAATGTGTGCGTTTGCATTTTGTATGTTTGAGTATACACTGGTTCATGGTTATTTTTATAAGGACTGTTTGAGGTTTGACATGCTAATCCAGGAGTATCAATCTGACCTCATGGAAGCTGAAAACAGAAAAAGCTGGAAGAATTGTTTTATATAATTAGTTATAGCAGCTCATAGCACTGGACTTCGGGTGGCAAAGCAGATGACTTCTAAGTATTCTTGTTTATCTGGCATAATAATGTGTAAAGGTTGGGAGGACCCTCTTTATTAGAAAGTTATATGCTTATTTCATTTGATTGGCTAACAAATAGGTGAAATAGGTGAAATATGTAAAAGGTTTCCCCCTACAGATGTAAATGGCAGTTGGTTTGTACGTTTTTGGAAGATGCTGACTGGTTTAAACATATTTTTCTTATTTACCTTAGGCAGATATTTCTAAAGTTCTAGGCAGATATTTCTAAACTTTCCTTTAGGTAATGAGAAATTTTAATTGTTGCAAACTCAGTGCCATTTAAATATTTTTGGAGGTGGACAAATTCAGTCTCTTTAGTTTGCCAAGCCCAATTTAGAGATCCATTTATTTATTGAAGCTAATTTGCTTAATATGATGTTTTTATATTTTCAAAACAAATTTCTTTGACCTGCCTGCATTTTTATTACTTCACCACTCAAAATACCAAAAGTTATTAAACTCATCTTTGTGTAGTATCTGATCAGTGGGTACTTTAGACATGTTTAGTCTTGATTAAAAAGCAAGCCAATTCTCACCACCTTATCTTACATGTCATCTTCCAAACCAAATTATTCCAGTCAAGTATTCCAGTATTATGCGCAAGACAGAAGCCAGCAGTAAACTGAATGCAAGCCTTACCACAGGACATACAGAAGTGTTAACCTACACCTAATCTATAACCAGTTAATTTACTGTAACAGGTATGTCTTTGGCATATAGAAGGAAACTAAAGTATCCAGAAAAAAAATCTATGCAAATCTGGGAAGAATGTGCACATTCCACATAGAAAATAAAAGGTTAGACTTGAATTCAAAGGCAACCATTCCAACATTGAGCTGGTTGCATATTTAACATGTTGTCCAGGCTACAAAAAGGACATTACAACAGTGGAAAAAGTCCTGAGAGGAGTGACTAGTTTGCTTCCTGGGCTACAGGGGATGAATTATGAGAAAAGAATAAAAGTTTAAAGAAAAGGAGATCAAGAGAAGACATGATTGAAGGGTGTAAAATTGTGAAGGGAATTAGTATAGTGGATTGAGACTGTTACTTTAAAATGAGTTCATCAAGAACACGGGGACACAGTTGGAAACTAGTTAAGGGTAAATTGAACATTAGGAAGTTTTTCTTTATATAGAGAACCATAGACAACTGGAATAAGCTATCAAGTAGCGTGGCAGACAGTAAAAATTTAGGGACTTTCAAAACTAGACTTGATGTTATTTTGGAAGAATTAAGTGGATAGGACTGGCAAGCTTTGCTGGGCTGAATGGCCTGTTCTAGATTTTTTTTTAAAGTTCTTTGCAAACTTAAAAGTTACAAGCATACTTTTTCCATGCCCTTTTGCTTTAAATAATAAAGTTACAAACCTACTTGTTTCTGTGCCCTTTTTCTTTAAACGGTCATTTATTTTGTCAGTATTTAAATTACTGTACTATAATGGCCCTATGCTATTGGATTTGATTCTTAAGATGCAACAATAATTCTTAACTGTAGCAGTAATGACTCATTCAGATTAATAGCACTCACTGTGTAATTACACAATTCTACAATGGATGAATCTTGCTAAACACATTTGCCAGTTTCCATTAACTTTATGGTAATTAGGAAGATGCTATCTCTAGTGTTGCCAATGGGCTGTGTACAAGCAAAAATATGCATTTCAGACAGTAGACTAGGAGCTGTAAGCTGTTAAATGCACTGGAATTAAAATGACCTTTTATAGTTATTTTGCTTTAATGTAGCTAATTTTATTTGTCTGAAATCCCCTGAGTAGCATGCTGTTTTTTAGTGTAGTGCCTTCAGTTTGTTACATTCTGACAAACTTACTGATTAAAATTAACTTAGCTGTCTCACTAGTGTCTACCATCATTTTACAAATTATTAATGGCTATGGCATTGACAATATCTTACAACTGAACAACTCTAAATTTATTTGAATTCTTATGTTCAATGGAATGAAACAAACATATTTTTAATGTAATTTAATGTAGCAATGTAAATTCTACCTCAACATTTAAATGTAGAAGTAGTAATACATTAAAATAGCTTGCCTTAATGCTAGAAGTATCAAGTGAGTTGGAGCTGTATATAGCAGAGCATAATTATGATATTATATCAATAACGGAAACCTGGCTAAATAACAAAGATGGGGATGAGTATAACATAGAAGGACACACATTTTTTTAGGAAATATAGACAGAAAAGAAAAGGAGGTGATGTTATGATGCTGTTTATGTCAAACAGAATTTAAATGCAAGTCCTCTTCAGTTGAATGATGTGTCCCATCTTAGTGAGGACATATGGCTTTTTTTGGAAAGCATTAGGGAAAGAGGCCTTATTTTAGGAGTGTGCTATAGACCACCCAATGCAGAAAGTAATTTCAACACAAATCTGTGTTGTGTACTTGTGTACACAAGTTCTCCGCTTGGTTTTGCAAACTGGCGATATCCAGTGTCAAAGCAGTGCTACTGTTCCTATGTGGTTTCCCTTTATTTTTAGATTCACATCCCTGACTTGGCTTTATCAAATACACTGAAAATAACATCTTATTGTTTATTAGTTTAAGGCATCTGATTGTAATCAACCCCTAACCATATAACGGTGCACAGAATGGCCAAACTATTCCAAACACTATAGCTGCTTTAGCGTTGTCACTGTCATTGCACCACTCAGAGTATTTAACCCACTGTACTGTATCTGAGTGTGGAATCACAGCTCTACAGAAAGCTCTACCGCAAATTGCATCAAGAGCAGGGAAAAATATCGGGATAGAGCTTCTAACACACACTGTCTCAGCCATGCACACAGTCTATTTGAACGTCACACATACAGCAAATGCTTCAAAGCCTTTCCTGTATGAACCTAGTGGTTCAGAAAGTTTCATCCCCAGAGCTCTAAATGCACTCAATCAGTCCATCAAGTGCTCCCAGTAGAACTGTTTGTACTTATAAGTACAATTACCTCACTGTAAACTTGCATTACAGTTGTAATATATAGCGGGTTTAGCACAGTTAGAGCGGACAGAAACGCAAGTACCTGTGGGAAGCACAAAGGAAGAGGACTCGCTCTCTATGTTAATACACGGTGGTGTAACTCTGGACATGTTAAAGTCAAAATCTCCACTTGCTGCAGGGACATCGAACTGTTGGCCGTAAGTCTGCGTCCCTATTACTTGCCCAGAGAGTTTGGACACGTCATTGTTGTCATCGTGTATATTCCTCCTCGGGCGGACGTGGAGATAGCGAGTGACATCATCCATTCTGCTGTTGCTAAGTTACAAACACAGCACCCCGAGGCACTTGTGCTAATCGCTGGAGACTTTAACCATGTGACGCTGGACAAAACATTACCTGCATTCTCCCAGTATGTGGACTGCAACACCCGGGGAAATAAGACTATTGATTTACTGTATGCAAACGTTAAAGACGCATACAGTGCCACCCCGCTGCCTGCGCTTGGGAAAGGAGATCATAACCTGGTTCTGCTTCAGCCTCACTACAAACCAAAAGTGAGAGTCCTACCTGTAACCACACGATCATTCAGGAAGTGTACCCCGGAGGCTGAGAATGCTCTGAGACAATGTTTTGGAACTACAGACTGGGATATCCTGCAGGGATCACATAATGAGAACATTGAGGAGGTTGTTGACTGCACTACTGACTACATCAACTTCTGTATGGACACTGTAGTTCCAGTAAGAACTGTACGCTGCTATGCTAACAACAAGCCATGGATTACAAGTGACATCAAGGGCCTTTTGAACCAGAAGAAAAGGGCCTTTAAAGACGGTGATCAGCATGAGCTCAAGCGCGTGCAGAAGGAACTCCGAGTCCAGCTCAGGGCGGCGAAGGAGCAGTACAGGAGAAAGCTGGAGCAGAAGTTGCAGAACAACAGCATGAAGGAAGTGTGGGATGGGATGAAGATCATCACTGGCTGCAGGTCAAAGCGGGGTACCACCATCGAGAGAGACGTGAAGAGAGCAAACCAAATGAACATCTTCTTTAACACTAGAATTACCAGAGCCTACGAAAAAACTCGTATATCCGGCCCACCTTAAATTGCTTCTTAAAACCTTTCTCATCTCTCCGCCAGTGTCTTTTGTCATCTAAATGTACTGATAAAGACAAGCTGCCAGCAGCCGGCTATTCCATCCCCCTAACGACTTAGAACGTAAACAGGCTTTTCCCAGCTCTTGCCTTGATTGATTATCTGGGAGTGAAGTGGAGTTTTAGAGTAGAAATAATAAGATTGTTATTTGAAACACACGCATTTCATATGTGTTGCATTTCTACAGTAATCTGTGTAAACACATTGTTAAAACAGAAACGTGTTATATATTCTAGTAGCAATTGACAAAATGTAGGCATAAACTATATAATGTATGAAGCCTGAAGTCCAAATATCAAAGAAACACTTTCACAAAAGATACAAAAAAAAGCCACCGCCAAAAAACCCGCCTTAGTGTGAGACATTGATATGAATTAACTGTCACTGCTTCCGTGGCGTAACAGTCGCTAACTACGCATCAGAAGGTCATGAGTTCGATCCTGCACAACTCCCATTTGAGAAGTGTTCTTATTTTCACTATTTTAGAATAAAAAGATACATTTGATTTCAGTCTGTAACAGCTGGTGTAATTTATGATATTTGTAAAGGTTAGCTTTATTTTTTTTAAATTCACTTTTCATTGTCTCAGTCGCGTTCAGGATCCATCCCTACCGCCCCCAACCTGACACTGCGGTTTTTACATAAAGACGCGCTATAGTTCTGCAGTGTATCACGATACATACGACCGCGTGTTTTTTTCCCCCAGTATTGCCAGTCCCCACGTGTTGCTGTATGCTGTTTCTTTTGTACTCCAGGACATGCAGAGGAAAGCATAGTAAAGAGCAGTAACTTCAGCGCTATATGCAATCATCAGACACTCCCCATCTGACACTGCTGTTTTCACATAAAGACGCGCCAAACCTCTGCAGTGTACTTGTGACTGCATTGTCGTACCAATGCTTGCGAACTGAAGTGTCTGCATGCACTTTTCGTGGCATTACACGCGTATTTTTTGAGCATGCCCATGTAGCTCAAACACAGGAACATATGTTGATGTAAAAGTATAACAAAACAAGTGCACTTTTATTCAAGACTATATAACCGAAGAAAAAAGAAAGCAAGTTACAGTAGGCGGTTGATATGACAGCTTGCGTGGTGGAATGCTAAGAACTGCTGATTTCCATTCTGTGCTATATAACTTAACATTTGAATCTGATGATTGCATATAGCGCTGTCTGATTTAGTGTGCGCAAGAACATGCAGGTGGCCAGTTGCTGAGTGCTACAACGCACATTTTAAAAAAGAAAGAGACAAATATATGTGACGTTTTGAAGAAATCATTTTATGACGCGAATAGTACCAATCAGAAAACATCGTCGAAGTAATGCAATATTATTTGAAAACGAACAGCGTCAGGTTGGGTGTGAAGTTATACTGGCGCTGTTTGAGTCAGATCAGAAGCTGAATAAGCTGAAAAAGCTCCTGTTCTGACTCTAAGTAAAAAAGCATGAATTAATCAACAGAAATAACCGCGATTGACATTTTAAAGTTAACGATTTACAGTGCATGCCAATTTATTAATTCAATGTCCGTTTGAGGAAAAAAAAATCACTTTCTTCAAAGCTGGGAATCGAACTCGCGTCTCTGTGGCACAGTAAGGCAGTGGTGCTCCAAGTCAGCAAACCGTCCTTATAACTTATTTTTTTCAAGATCCATAACACACAGACAGACAGAGCACTGCGTAATACAGAGACAGACAGGCAGAGATATACAAATAAACAGGGAAGGCACATGTACTGAAAGAAAAAAAAAATCAACATGTGCGTTGTTTCTGCAGCACTGAATGAGCTCACCTGGTCTAACATCACCCCTCCCCCCGATCTGACTCTCTAAGTAACAGCGCAAGTACAGACACAAATCAAGTGCATGTGTGTACTGTATAATATTAACAAAAAGAGCAGCTTACTACTGAAAACGGCAAATATAGGAGTGAGTGGGGATCGAACCAGTACTCTTGATTACACTTGGTTTGCGTCTGTACTTGCGCTGTTACTTAGAGAGCCAGATCGGGGGAGGGGTGACATTAGAGCGGGTGAGCTCATTCAGTGCTACAGAAACAACGCACATGTTGATTTTTTTTTCTTTCAGTACATGTGCCTTCCCTGTTTGTTTGTATATCTCTGCCTGTCTGTCTCTGTATTACGCAGTGCTCTGTCTGTCTGTGTGTTATGGATCTTGAAAAAAATAAGTTATAAGGACAGTTGTTCATGTTAATTGCAGTCTCAATTGTTAAAAAAATATTTTAAAAGGAGCATCCCACATGAAAATATAACGATCTCATTAACTGACAGTGCATACCATTTTACAAATTTTATGTCCGTTTGAGGTTAAAAACAAAAAAAAGAAGTAACACTTTATCCCCAGCGGGAAATTGAACTCATGTTTGTGAGGCAGAGAAAAGCTACTTGGTCTGAGAAGCAAATCTTAGCGTGCTACACCACAGAAACTGTTATACGGTGTGTGAAGCTTTTGTGGAAGTGTTTATTTGATCTTAGGAACTCGGGCTTTACACATTCTACATTTTGTAACATTTATTACTAAAATATGAAAAAGTTTCTGTTTTAGCAATGTGTTTACACAGATTACTGTAGAAATGGAACATGCATGAAATGCATGTATTCCAAATAGCGATCTATTATTTCTATTCTAAAACTCCAGCAGTTCAGTCACTCCCAGATAATCAAACAAGCCATGAGCTGGAAAAACTTAGTGAACGTTCTGCGACGGTGGGGGACGGAATAGCCGGCTGCTCGCTGCTCCTCCAAATCGGCACATTTAGAAGACAAAAGAGAGGTGAGAACGGTTTTAAGGTGGGCCGGATCTACGAGTTTTTTCGTAGACTCTGGTAATTCTAGTGTTAACAGGTTTGACCACCCTAACCCACTCTCACCTCGGAGTACTGCACTCTCTACACATCCTTCTGCTGATACCAACATAGAAGAGACATCCCCACCCACAATTACAGCAGCGCAAGTGAGCAGAGAGCTGAGGGAACTTCGTGCCAGCAAAGCAGCAGGTCCAGATGGAGTATCGCCACGACTGCTGAAGGTCTGTGCATCAGAGCTGGGGGGTCCTCTACAGTGCATCTTCAACCTGAGCCTGGAACAGGGGAAAGTCCCGAGGCTTTGGAAAACATCTTGCATCACCCCAGTCCCAAAGGTATCACGTCCTGGTGAGCCGAATGACTTCCGGCCTGTCGCTCTAACATCACACGTGATGAAGACCATGGAGCGGCTGCTGCTTCACCACCTGAGGCCACAGGTCCAACACGCCCTCGACCCTCTGCAGTTCGCATACCAGGAGAAGGTGGGAGCGGAAGATGCCATCATCTATATGCTACATCGATCCCTCTCCCACTTGGACAGAGGCAGTGGCGCTGTAAGAATTATGTTTCTAGACTTCTCTAGCGCCTTCAACACCATCCAACCTCTGCTCCTTAGGGACAAGCTGACAGAGATGGGAGTAGATTCATACCTGGTGGCATGGATCGTGGACTATCTTACAAACAGACCTCAGTATGTGCGTCTCGGGGATTGCAGATCTGACATTGTGGTTAGCAACACAGGAGCGCCGCAGGGGACTGTACTTTCTCCGGTCCTGTTCAGCCTATATACATCGGACTTCCAATATAACTCGGAGTCCTGCCACGTGCAAAAGTATGCTGACGACACTGCTATCGTGGGCTGCATCAGGAGTGGGCAGGAGGAGGAGTATAGAAACCTCATCAAGGACTTTGTTAAATGGTGCGACTTAAACCACCTACAACTGAACACCAGCAAAACCAAGGAACTGGTGGTGGATTTTAGGAGACCCAGGCCCCTCATGGACCCCGTGATCATCAGAGGTGACTGTGTGCAGAGGGTGCAGACCTATAAATACCTGGGAGTGCAGCTGGACGATAAATTGGACTGGACTGCCAATACTGATTCTCTGTGCAAGAAAGGACAGAGCCGCCTGTACTTCCTTAGAAGACTGGCATCCTTCAAAATCTGCAGTAAGATGCTGCAGATGTTCTATCAGATGGTTGTGGCGAGTGCCCTCTTCTACGCAGTGGTGTGCTGGGGAGGCAGCATTACGAAGAAGGATGCCTCACGCCTGGACAAACTGGTGAGGAAGGCAGGCTCTATTGTTGGCATAGAGCTGGACGGTTTGACATCCGTAGCAGAGCAATGGGCACTCAGTAGGCTCCTATCAATTATGGAGAATCCACTACATCCATTAAACAGTGTCATCTCCAGACAGAGGAGCAGTTTCAGCGACAGACTGCTGTCACTGTCCTGCTCCACTGACAGACTGAGAAAATCATTCCTCCCCCAAACTATGCGACTCTTCAATTCCACCAGAGGGGGTAAACGTTGAACATTATTCAAGTTATTGTCTGTTTTTTACCTGCATTTTTTATTACTCTTTAATTTAATATTTTTTGCTGCTGGAGTATGTGAATTTCCCCCTGGGATTAATAAAGTATCTATCTATCTATCTATCTATCTATCTATCTATCTATCTATCTATCTATCTATCTATCTATCTATCTATCTATCTATCTATCTATCTATCTAATATTGTACAACCACTTAAGTTCACTCCTGGAGGACCACATGGCTGCAGGTTTTCGTTCTAACCCTTTTTAATTGAGTGCCCTGTTTGTGATGTTAATTAACTTCTTGTGAATTCATTATAATTTAATTGCTTTTTTAAGATTTGTTCCCCTGAATTTCTTCATTATTCCTCTGAATTGCTTCATTTCTTTCCTCAAATGGCACCTAAACAGAAATGAAATGTGAAGTGAGGGAGCCAACAGAACACCAACTAAGTCAGAGCCTTAAACTCCAACCAGTTTCATTCCAACCAGCTGCTTAATGTGGTGCCAATTCCTGTCATTAATTAAACCAGTTCTTTAATTTCGTGGCTTGTTGCTGCTCTCATGGTGCATTACCAGACATTTCCAAAATTGTTGATTTTCTCTTTTCTAAAAGCACTATTAAAATGTTTTGGGGACCTGAGCAGATCAACATTCTTGAGACCTTCATCTTTCTTTATTTTCAGATATTGTATGATGGACACCAGTTGTTTTGGCTCATTTTATATCTCATTATTGTTTGGTAGCTAATTAAGGAAAAATAAATAATTAAGGGGTCTAAGTCTTCAAGAGCAAATCAATTAAAATTAATTCAAAATACGGTTAATTAGCAGGAAAAACAGGTCACTCATTCTGAAAAGGGTTAGAATGAAAACCTGCAGCCACAGTGGTCCTCCAGGACTGGAGTTGGTGACCCCTGCATTAAAGTATGTACAGTATATTACATTATACAGATACTTTTTAAACTTCATTTAAATAATGTATATTGGTAATGATAAAATATGCAAGGACTCGGTGGTGCAGCATCAGCGCTGAGCTGGCGCCCCATTCAGGGTTTGTTCCTGCCTTGCACTGTATGCATGCTGGGGCTGGCGTGACCCTGGATGGAAAGATGGATGGAATAATTTTTTTTTTTAATTAATGTTTATTGTAATCATTCCATACAAATAGATCAATTTTTAACCAAATAAAATTGAAGACATATCAAACCCCACCCCTGAGAAGGAGAGCTTAGCTAAAGGAGAATTGCTTAGGGCTTTTTAATAAGACAACAATAAGCAAAAGAAAGGGAGAAATAAATATATATGTAAATAAGAGATGGAGAAGGGAATTAAATGTGGTAATAGCTATTTCTCCTATTCTAAAATAATATTGATCAGATCCTGCCAGGTTTTGAAAAAAATTTGTACAGATCCTCTAACTGAGAATTAGATTTTTTCCAATTTCAAATAATATAAAACATCGGTTTCCCACTGACTTATCAGAGGAGAATTAGGATTCTTCCAATTTAACAGAATAAGTCTGCGTGCCAAAAGTGTAGTGAATGCAATCACCGTTTGCTTGTCCTTTTCCACTTCAAGTCCATCTGGAAGAACACCGAACACAGCTGTTAGTGGGTTAGGAGGGATTGTGACTCCAAGGCTGTCTGAAAGGCACTTAAAAATTTTGGTCCAAAATGATGTTAATTTGGTGCAGGCCCAGAACATGTGACCCAGTGAAGCAGGAGCTTGGTTGCAGCGTTCACAGGTTGGATCTTGCCCTGGAAACATTTTGGACAGTTTTAAGCGAGACAGATGAGCTCGATACATAATTTTTAGTTGAATAATTCTATGCTTTGCGCATATGGAGCTTGAGTGAATTCTCTGCTTTGCTACCTTCCACTCCTTTTCTGATATATTGATTAAGAGATCTTCTTCCCAATGTCCTCTTGGATCTTTGAAAGGTAGGGACTCTAATAGGATTTTATATAATGCGGAAATGGTGTTTAATTCCTCGAAATTGAGCAGTATTTTTTTCCAGCATTGTGGAGGATGCGAGGTGGGGGAAATCGGGCAATTTCTGTTTAACAAAATTTCTAATTTGAAGATAGTGAAAGTAATGTGTAGCTGGGAGGTTGAATTTTGAACGTAATTGTTCAAAAGATGTAAATATGTTGTTTATATAAAGATCTCTGAGCATTTTAATCCCAAAACTTTTCCAGGTATTAAAAACTGGATATGTTTGCGATGGTTGAAAGAGGTGGTTCTCTTGCAGAGGTGCCACGGATAAAAGATTTTCCATCTTAAAATGCTTTCTAATTTGGTTCCATATTCTAAGTGAGTAAAGCACAATTGGGTTATAAGTATATTTGCGATAACTTGCATTTATTGGAGAGCAGAGCAGGGAGTATAAAGAAGTACTACAGGATTTTACTTCTATTGCGGACCAGGCCTGTGTATGTTCATTTATTTGTGTCCAGGTTTTTATGGCTTTTATGTTTGCTGCCCAGTAATAAAACTGAAAATTAGGTAAAGCCATGCCACCTTCTGCCTGAGGTCTTTGTAGGGTTGCTCTTCGGATACGTAGGTGTTTTGAGTTCCAAATGAATGAGGTTATTATTGAATCTAACTGTTTAAAAAACGATTTATTGATATATATTGGAATGTTTTGAAATAAAAAAAAATGTTTAGGAAGGATATTCATCTTAATGTTAATTCTTTCGGCTAGAGTGAGATGAAGGGTTTACCATCTATCCAGGTCTTGCTTAATTTTTTCCATACAGACAGCAAAATTTTGTTGATAAAGAGCTTTATGTTTACTTGTGATATTTACCCCTAGGTATTTAAACTGATCTGCTATGGTAAAAGGTAGGGTGTCCAATCTAATATTATATGCTTGTGAATTCACTGGAAAAAGTATACTTTTATTCAGATTAATTTTAAGACCAGATATCTTTTGAAATTCTGTTAGTGCTGTTAGAACTTCAGGGACAGTGTTTTCTGGGTCTGATATACAGTGATCCCTCGCTATATCGCGCTTCGCCTTTCGCGGCTTCACTCCATCGCGGATTTTATATGTAAGCATATTTAAATGTATATCGCGGATTTTTCGCTGCTTCGCGGGTTTCTGTGGACAATGGGTCTTTTAATTTCTGGTACATGCTTCCTCAGTTGGTTTGCCCAGTTGATTTCATACAAGGAACGCTATTGGCAGATGGCTGAGAAGCTACCCAGCTTACTTTCTCTCTCTCTCTCTCTCTTGCGCTGACGTAGGGGGGTGTGAGCAGGGGGGCTGTGTGCAGCTGCTTCCTGAAGGACAGGCTGCACGGAGCTTCGCATACTTAAAAGCTCAAAGGGCACGTATTGATTTTTGACTGTTTGTTTTTCTGTGGCTCTCTCTCTCTCTCTCTCTCTCTGATCCTGACGGAGGGGGTGTGAGCTGCCGCCTTCGACAGCTTTGTACCGGCGGTGCTTCGCATACTTAAAAGCCAAAAAGCCCTATTGATTTTTTTTTTGACTGCTTGCTTTGCACTCCTTTGAAAAGGAAGATATGTTTGCATTCTTTTAATTGTGAGACAGAACTGTCATCTCTGTCTTGTCATGGAGCACAGTTTAAACTTTTGAAAAAGAGACAAATGTTTGTTTGCAGTGTTTGAATAACGTTCCTGTCTCTCTACAACCTCCTGTGTTTCTGCGCAAATCTGTGACCCAAGCATGACATTCTAAAAATAACCATATAAACATATGGTTTCTACTTCGCGGATTTTCCTATTTCGCGGGTGGCTCTGGAACGCAACCCCCGCGATGGAGGAGGGATTACTGTATATAAAACCATATCACCTGCATATAGAGAAATTTTCTGTTCCAGTCCTTCTCTGACAATCCCCTTTATCTGATAAGAATTTCGGCAGTGAACCGCCAGTGGTTCAATAGCGATTGCAAACAGCAGTGGCGACAAGGGACATCCTTGTCTGGTGCCACGTTCTAGCTTAAAGTAGTCTGAGCAAATGTTATTAATACAAACTGAAGCTTCTGGATTGGTATACAGTAGTTTGATCCATGCACAAATATTCGGGCCAAACCCAAATTTCTCCAATGCAGTGAAAAGGTAGTTCCATTCAATCATATCAAATGCGTTTTCTGCGTCTAATGATAGTAATATCTCTAGGGTGTTTGATTTTGCTGGTGAATATATAACATTAAACAAGTGTCGGAGATTGGAAGATAGATGTCGGTCTTTAATAAATCCAGTTTGATCCTGTGATATTACCGAGGGAAGCACTTTCTCCATCCTTCTAGCTAGAATTTTTGAGAGTATCTTAACATCATTATTCAGGAGTGAAATTGGTCTGTATGATGCACATTGTAACAAGTCCTTATTTTGTTTAGGAAAGACAGTGATTAATGCTTGTCGAAATGTTTGAGGTAGTATTTGGTTGTCTCTAGCTTCTGTAAATGTTGCCAATAAGAGGGGAGCTAGCTGAGTGGAGAATTTCTTATAAAATTCTACGTGGTAACCATCAGGGCCTGCTGATTTCCCGCTTTGTAGTGACTTTATAGCATCTAGTAATTCTGTTAGCGTTAGAGGTTTATCCAGTTCCTCAGCACTTAAAGCATCTATTTGTGGTGTCTGTAATGTATCCAGAAATGCATTAGATTGTGTGTTGTCTTCTTTGAGCTCAGTAGAATATAAGGATTTATAATAATCTCTAAATGCGTGCATTATATTTTTATGGTCTATAATTTCTTCTCCATTTGTGTTGGTGATTACTGGTATTGCATTGCAAACTTCTTGTTTGTGAATTTGTTGAGATAAAAGCTTATTAGCTTTTTCTCCGTGTTCATAGTAATGATTTCTAGACTTATAAATAAGTTGTTCAGTTTCTTTAGTTGTTAAGATGTTAAGTTCTGTATGCAGGGCCTGCCTTTTCCTGTGGAGAGCTTCACTTGGACGCTTGGCTTGTTCTTCATCTATTCTAGTAATTTTGCTTCTTAGCTCTGACACTTTCTTGATTTCTAATTTATTTCTGTGGGAAAGAAATGAAATAATCTGTCCTCTTAAGAAGGCCTTTAGAGTTTCCCAGAGTGTTCCTGCGGAAACCTCTGTGGGCGTGTTTGTCTCTAGGAAGAAGCTGATTTGTTTGGATATAAATTCTGTGCAGTTCTCGTCTGCCAATAGAAGAGGGTTAAGGTGCCATCTGCGAGGTGAGTGTGAGGGGCTTAATGATTTTAGCTCCAAGACTAGAGGGGCATGGTCGGAGATAACAATTGTGTCGTATTTGCATGATTTAATTGTAGGCAGGAAATTATTATCTATAAAAAAATAATCAATTCTTGAGTAGCTATAATGCACTGGTGAGTAGAACGAATATGTTCTTGAGTTTGGGTTAAGAAACCTCCAGGGGTCTGAAAAGTTGTGATCATTTAAAAACTGTGTAATTGTCTTTGCAGTATTAGATGTTGTCCCCCCTGTCACAGGAGTCCTATCTAAGAGTGGATTTAAAACACATTATAATTTTATGAGTGTTCACATTGGGAATGGATGCAAATAGATTTTGCATGAATTCCTTATCATTGACATTGGGTGCATAAACATTTATCAAAATCATTTTACTGTTATATAAGTTGCCCATGACCATCACATATCTCCCTTCAGGGTCCGATACTACATCTGATGCTACAAATGGAACTGTTCTGTGTATGAGAATTCCCACCCCTCTAGTTTTCTTTATAAAGCTAGAATGGAACATTTGACCAGTCCAGTCTTTTTGTAGTCTGAACTGATCTTTGCTTAGTAAGTGGGTCTCCTTTAAAAATACTATTTTAGCGTTTAAGCCTGTTAGGTAAGAGCATACTTTCTTTCTCTTTAATTCGTGATTCAGGCCTTTAACATTCCAGCTCACAAAGTTAACTGTCCCATCATGGAGACATTGATTCTGAGTTTTTAATGTCATTTTATAGTCTTAAATGGTAATGAGGCAGTTTCAATCTTAGTTTCAAAAATTCCCCATGAGTTATTGCATTTTAGCCTATTGTTGCATTGATATTTATAGTTATAGGGATTACAAGAATAGATTAGATATAGCCTGCTCTCCTTCTCTCTCCCCTTTATTCCCCCCCCATTTTGACTCCCCACATGAGGCTTGATCCCACTTCGCGATGTCCCAGTCCTCTGACATACGAAGAGACAGAGCACGTCCAAAACAAAACAAACCCCACCCTGCAGCGGCATTAGAGAATTAAAACAAACAGATATCTATTGCAGCTGAATTCTCAATACTATCTGCCGAAAATACTGTATAATCATTAACAATCTTTAAGCTTAAAATAATCTTCAGCAATTTTAAGATATTAAGATAAAAAAAGAATGATCCCTGGGAATGATTTTAAAAAGTAGTCTAGGATAAACATGGTAATTACTACTGTTATAGTATAATGTAATAGTATAAATAGCAATAAACCAAGTGTATGATGTTAAACAGTCTACTTTAAGGTAGTAAAAAAAAAAAAAAAAAAAAATCCTACTTTAATTACTTCCACACTTCCGTCTATAACTCTAATTAAGACATAAACATATAATGTCCAGATAAAGAAAAGGATGTATAATCATAATACCAGTCTCTTTAAATATGGATCCAGAGAGCAGATGATAGGTCCTTCCCATGCCTTGATAGAATACGGCTCCTTATTAACTTTCAAATGAGTGTCGGAAACAGCTTCTTTAATTCCTGTTCAGCTTCTTCTTTGCTTGAGTTGGTCTCGTCCGTTATAGGAGATGGACATCTGAAGCAGAGCTCCTCTTGCAGCGGCTTTAATTTCCCACGTATTTCACATTATTTAAAGGTATCCTGTATTTAACCCGACCAAGGAACTTCCACTACAATATACAAGCATGAGCAACTTAAAGAAACTTAGAGAAACTTAAAGCTGCTTCAAAGTCTGGACAGACATCCGGCCCGAGTGCAAGGTATGGCCTCTCGGAAACTGACCTGAACAGGCAGACGAAGGCGCAGATCTCCTGGGACCCCGCTCCATTGTATCGTCTCCAGTCGAGAGTGAAAACGGGAGCGAAGGTGCAAGTGATACAGGTGATACAGGTCGCGCTGGATCGCCGATTTCTAAGGATCACTCGAGACTAGAAAAGGCCCTGCAGGATGTGCTCTCATCTACTCATCGCGAGCCTGCAGCACCTGCTATAACAGGAGCTGCATTTCCACTCACAGAGCACGAAATCCGAAGCGAACTGTCCGAACTGAAAGAGATGATTGCTACACTGGCTGCCGCCATGGCTACGGCCATAAATGAGCTTAAGAAGGATAACAAGAATGAGCTTATGAAGTCTAACATTGAGCTTAAGAAGGATAACAAAGACCGGGAAACGCGTCTATTTAAACGTTTTGACGTGAACTTTAAAGGCATGTTGGAGAAATTAGAGGAACACGTCGCAGAAAATAGATTCAAACTGAAAATGGTTACCGACCAGATTAAAGACGTTACAGATCAGCTGGATGACGTTAAGCAGGCATTCACAGCTTGAGTTGAAACAGCGGAACAATTGGCGTCTAATGCCGATGAAAAAGCCACAGCTGCGAATTCCGAATGCAAAAAACTTGGAGACAGACTTGCTGCCCTGGAAGATGGGTACAGAAGAAATAATATAAGAATTGAGGGTATACCTGAGAAACGAGAAAGCTCAAGCCCAATGAAATTTGCAGTAGAATTACTGTCGAAAATAATTGGAGATGATTTTAAACTCGACATTGAGATAGCAGCTGCTTATCGCACATAAAGGTCTAGTACCTTTAAACCTAGGTCTTTTATTGTCCGCTTCGAGCGACTACGATGTAAGCTTGATGTGATGGCACTTCTCAGACACAAGCAAGAGATTATATTTGAAAATAATCTTATTCGTATTTTCCCCAACTTCTCACCATCAACAGCTGCAAAATGTGCAGCCTACTTTGACATTAAAAAGTTGCTACAGGAAGCCGATATCAAATACAGCCTCTTGTATCCCGCCAAACTGAAAGTGGAAGTTCAAGATCAATATTATATTTTTTCAAGCAAAGAAGAAGCTGAACAGGAATTAAAGATGGATGGAATAATTAAACATATACTATGAAGATATTTCAATCTTCCTTAAATGTTTTGAAGAATCAGCGTTCTAAACTTACAGATGGCTTGACATTTATTAAAGAGCTGATTGTTTGGCGATTGGTTATTTGGAGAAAGTAAAGGAAGGACAGGAATTGGGGGTTAGTATGTTTGAAAGAGACAGTACTGCTACAATAAATTATTTTATTGAGGGTTGTGCACGGGGCAGCAAGCATCTTGCAGGAGGCAGGAACAATCTCTGGAAGGGGTGCCAGCTCGTCAATACCACTGCGCCAACGTCCCTCAATGTTTTATACATTGCTTTAATTTCTATCATCATGAAAATGATACCAAGTATACATCTTAGTATTTAAATTGTTCAGAGAGCTGTAACATCATGAATGTAAATGTATTCTGTGTCCTGTCAGCGTAAGAGAAAGCCCACTTAAGAAGCACGTACTGATTCACACAGGTAAGAGTACATAGAATACAAAGCATTTAACATGCTACTTTAGCTACAATGGCATTTGAGAAACTATTAAATTAAACAATTTTAAGATGGGGTGGTGCAGGGGGTAGCGCTGCTGCCTCGCAGTTAGGAGACCAGGGTTCACTTCCCGGGTCCTCCCTGCGTGGAGTTTGCATGTTCTCCCCGTGTCTGCGTGGGTTTCCTCCGGGTGCTCTGGTTTCCTCCCACAGTCCAAAGACATGCAGGTTAGGTGCATTGGCGATTCTAAATTGTCCTTGTTGTGTTTGTGCCCTGTGGTGGGCTGGTGCCCTGCCCGGGGTTTGTTTTCTGCCTTGTGCCCTGTGTTGGCTGGGATTGGCTCCAGCAGACCCCCGTGACCCTGTGTTTGGATTCAGTGGGTTGGAAAATGGATGGATGGATGGATGGATTTTAAGATGAAGTTTATGATGTTCTACTTTAATGACAAAATAAACTGCATGATTAAAATCTTTACCTTTTTTTCACTGTGTCCCAGTTTTTTTCTTTTCCCTGTACCCTAATACGCTTCCATATGACACTCAGACTGTGGGCTACGAATCACCTTTTCACGACATATCTGACCATTTCTTATTTATTTTGGGCACTGTGCAACGTTCTGAACTTGAACTTTCGAGCCACTCTGTCACTTGATCAACTTCCTTTTGTTGTTTATATCACTGCTTAAGTCAACAAATAGTACTTTTCCTTGCCTCTACTTGGTATTTGCTGAAATTCTTATTTTTTCCCCATGCTTTTGCCATTGTCTTTTCACAGAATGCAAAACATAAGGGGCTATTTATATTGATTTGCATATTCAAAGAGGCATAATTCTGGGAGGAGTCGGGGTGGAGCGACAAGCATGTATATGAGTGTTATTTTTCATGCTGACCAGTATTTATGTAGCAGAAGAATGTGGAAGTTGGCGTATGCACAGATTTATGCATCTGGATTTTTTTGTGCGTTCGCACATTTCCGCTTTTGTCCTTACACCATGTTTTAGTGTGAATTCTACGCATACGCACAGCTTATACATGAGGCCCCAGGAGTTTTTAGAAGTAATCAATGACTGTTTTTTAACACAGTATGTTCAAGCAAAAACATGGGGAGAAGCTGGACTGGATTTAGTATTTTGTAATAATCAAGATAGAATTGAAGGTGTGGAGGTGATTGAGCCATTAGGGTCAAGTAACCATAATTTAATACAGTTCTCAGTGCTTTGTAAGAGTGCAGAGCCAACCTGTCACGCGCTATGAGGAGAGCTAAGCAAGCCTACGCGCAGAGGATTAACAAACACTTCAGCAGCGCCAGAACGTCCGATCGCTAGATAACAAGCTGGATTACATAAAGCTGCAGTGGGCCAAGCAGTGGGCAATGAGAGACTGTTGCATCTTTATTTTCACTGAAACATGACTCCAGGAAAACATTACAGACACATCCATCCAGCTAGATGGACTGACCATCTTCCGAGCGGACAGAGACGCCTCTTTGTCCTGTAAGACCCACTTGGACTGTGTGTTTATGTGAACTGAGAATGGTGTACGAACACTGCTGCAGTCACGCGGAACTGTTCCCTGCTGATAGAGGTTTTACCGGTAAGGTGCCGGCCTTTCTACCTGCCGAGGGAGTACATCTGCGTGCTAGTGGTTGCCTAGTGCAAATGCTAACCAGACGCTAGCAGAACTCTATGAGACCATCAGGAAACTGAAAACAATGCATCTGAGGCATTTTTCTTTATTGCTGGAGACTTCAATCATGCCAACTTGAAGTCAGTTCTCCCAGAATTCTTCCAGAATGTGAACTTTGCTACTAGAGGGGGAAGCTGTCTGGACAATGTTTACACAGGCGCTGCTGATGCCTACAAGGTCCTTACCCTGCCCCCACCTCGGCTACTCAGACCATATCAGTGTGTTTATAGTTCCTGCATACAAGTCCCTGCTGAAGCGCACTAAACCAGCCTGCAAGAACATCAGAGTGTGGCAGGATGGTGCTGTTTAGGCTCTCCAAAACTGCTTCAAAATGACAGACTGGGAAATTTTCAGGGAGGCTGCTGTGAATGGTGACTCCATCAATCTGCAGGAGTACACAGACTCTGTGACTGGGTACATCTCCAAATGCTTAGAGGATGACTGCTTGAATGACTACCGACCAGTTGCACTCATGCCAATCATCATGAAGTGCTTCGAAAGGTGAGTCATGTTACACATAAAGACGAATCTCCCTGCCTCCCTTGACCCTCTTCAGTTTGCATACCACTCAAACAGGTCAACTGAGGATGCCGTATGCTCTGCCCTTCACCTCTCCCTGGCACATCTGGAAAAAAAAGACACATACTGTATGTCAGGATGCTATTCATAGACTTTAGCTTCACCTTCAACACCATGATCCCTCAAAAGCTGGTTGTAAAACTGAGTAGGTTGGGCCTGAACATTACCCTCTGTAATTGGATCCTGGACTTCTTGACAGAGATGCCACAGTCAGTTCGGATGGGCTGCAACGCTTCAAGTATCATCAAACTGAACACTGGAGTGCTGCAGGGCTGCATGCTTATCAACTGCTCTACACCATGCTGACTCACGACTGCACAGCCACTCACAACACCAACCACATCATCAAGTTTGCGGATGATACGACGGGTCTGGGACTGATAAGCAGGGATTATGAAACAGTATACAGAGATGAGGTGGTGTGAAGACAACAATCTATCTCTCAATGTTGACAAGACAAAGAGATTGTAGACTTCAGAAAATCACATCCTGCCCACATCCCACTCAGCATCAACAGTTTAGATGTGGAGACTGTTAGGAGTACCAAGTTCCTCTGTGTGCAAATAATTGTGCACGCTTAATACCTCATCACTAATCAAGAAAGCCCAGCAGAGACTACACTTCCCGAGGCAGCTGAAGTGAGCAAGTCTTCCCCCTTCCATCCGCACCATGTTCTACAGAGGCACCATTGAGAGTGTTCTGACCAACTGCATCACTGTCTGGTATGGCAACTGCAACATATCTGACTGCAAGCGCCTGCAAAGGATAGTGAAGACAGCAGAGAACATTATTGGGGTGCCTCTCCCTTCACTACAGGACATATTTTACAAATGCAGTGTACGCAAGGCCTGCAGCATTGTGCAGGACCCCTTGCACCCCTCACATGGACTTTTCACACTTCTGCCATCCAAGAGAAAATACTGCAGCATCAGAGCCAGATCTGCCAGGCTGCAGGATAGTTTTTATGCCCAAGCTGTCAGACTCCTTAACACCATGCTGCCCCCTGGGATCTTCCACACTGCCTCAACCACCTCTAAAAACAGAACTTTTATACATGCAAGCTACTTTCCTGCAAAGACTAGTGTGCATGTAGAAAAGAACTGAAAATCTCATACTGACCTTTAAGTATTCTGCACATTGCACTTCTGCACATTGACATTCTTTGACTTTCTTCGATATCCTTCTGCTGTGAAACATTCTGACCTGTCATTGTTTACACTTGTCTTAAACAAATATTATCATACACTAATAATTTCTGTATTATATATATCTATTATTTATTTATTATATTACATATTTATTGACTAGGCGGCACAGTGGCGCAGTGGGTAGCGCTGCTGCCTCGTAGTTGGGAGATCTGGGGACCTGGGTTCGATTCCCGGGTCCTCCCTGCGTGGAGTTTGCATGTTCTCCCCGTGTCTGCGTGGGTTTCCTCCGGGCGCTCCGGTTTCCTCCCACAGTCCAAAGACATGCAGGTTAGGTGGATTGGCGATTCTAAATTGGCCCTAGTGTGTGCTTGGTGTGTGGGTGTGTTTGTGTGTGTCCTGCGGTGGGTTGGCACCCTGCCCAGGATTGTTTCCTGCCTTGTGCCCTGTGTTGGCTGGGATTGGCTCCAGCAGACCCCCGTGACCCTGTGTTCGGATTCAGCGGGTTGGAAAATGGATGGATGGATGGATTTATTGACTATATTTATGTATCTAGTTTGCATAATACCATACATTGCATCAATGTTCATATTGCTTACTACACGTCAATATTGCTGCTACTTCTTTGTCTTGTTTTTGCACAATGTCTTGTCTTGTTTGTGTTTTAATTTCAATTTTAAATCTTAATTTTAATTTTTAATTTTTTATTATAATTCTAATTTTAATTTAATTTTAATTTTTTTATTTGCACTTCATGTTGTTACACTGTGGACCCTGAGCTTCGCAATTTCGTCTATCTGTATACTTGTATATGGTTGAGATGACAAAAACGTTTTCTTTGACTTTGACTTTGAGATGCAAAGACTAAGATTGTTACGTTTAACTTTGTAGGATAGACTGGAATAAGCTTTTAAGTGTGGAGATAGTAGAGGAACAGTGGAACAGGTTTAAAAATGTTTTACATGTAAATCAGGACAGATACAGTACATACCTAAATTTGGAATTAATAGGAAATTTTAAAATACTCCACAGTGGGTTAATAAAGAGTTAAAAATGAAGCTGCAAATGTAAAACCAGCTTTATAAGGCATGTGAGACAAATAACTCCAAAGTGAATCATAGGGCGTATGAAAACATGAGGGCAACCATTAAGAAAGATATTAAGGAAGCTAAAAGACTGTTGGTGAGGACTATAGCAGATAAGGGGAAAGATGATCCTAAGAGATTCTTTCAGTATTCTTGTAGTAAAAGAACAGTCAAGGAGGAGGTAAAGTGCATCAGAAATAGTAAAGGGGAATTAAAAGATACAGACAGTGAAATAGTGGACACTCTAAACTTGCATTTTTCTGAGGTCTCCACAAGTGAGGAAGTGGATAACCTCCCACTGGTAAATGGGACTAGTAAAGAGGTACTGAGGGATTTAGTACTGCTCAGATTAAATATACTGAAGTCAAAAAAATCACCAGGACGAGATAATATTTTGCCCTCGAGTTCTCAAGGAGGCTAGCCTTAAACCCTTGTCACATATTTTTAGGAAGTCACTGCACACTGGGGATACTCCAAAGGAATGGAAAAATGGCAAATATTATCTCATTATATAAAAAGGGCGACCTGGCAGATCCAAGCAACTATAGGCCAGGAAGCTTAACATGGATCATAGGAAAATTAATGGATGGAATTATTAAGGATAAGATTGAGCAGTGCATGGCAAGTGTTTTTCTGAATAGTCAGCAAGGGTTCAGAAGAGGGAGGTTGTATTTTACTAACTTGCTGGAACTGTATGAGGAAGCAACAAAAGGATATGATCAAAGTGAGGCATATTATCTTACTTATCTTGATTTCGAGAAAGTATTTCTTAAGGTACCACATGAGAGGTTTGGGCGTCAAACTAAAAGAAGTGGGAGTTCAGTGTGATGTTTTTAGATGGGCGCAGAATTACCTCAAACACAGGAAGCAGAGGGTGGTGGTGTGAGGAACCTTATCAGAACTGGCTAATTTTAAGAGTGGTGTTCCACAGGGATCAGTGCTAGGCCCAGTGCTATTTTTAATATATATAAATGATTCAGATAGAAACTTAAGTGTGCAGATGATACCAAGATAGGTGGATTGGCTGATAATTTGGAATCCATTAAGAAGGCAAACAGAATGTTAGATTATATAGCGTAATGTGTGGAGTACAAGTCCAGGAAGGTTATTCTCAAGCTTTATCATGCACTGGTGAGGCCTCATCTGGAGTATTGTATGAAGTTTTGGCCTCCAAGCTACAAAAAGGACATTGCAGTGCGAGAAATGCTCCAGAGAAGAGTGACTAGGCTGTTTCCAGGGCTAGAGAGGATGATTTATGAAGAAAGATTAAAAGAGTTGAGCCTTTTCATCTTAAGCAAAAGAAGATTAAGAGGTGACATGATTGAAGTGTTTAAAATTCTGAAGGAAATTAGTACAGTGCATCAAGACTTGTATTTTAAAATGAGTTCATCAAGAACTCGCAGACACAGTTCAAAAATTGTTAAGGATAAATTTCATACAAACATTAAGAAGTGTTTCTTTACACTTAGAACCATAGACACTTGGAATAAGACTTTAGCGAGTTTCAAAACTAGACTTGATGTTTTTTTAGAAGAATTAAGTGGATAGGACTGGTAAGCTTTGTTGGGCTGATTGGCTTGTTCTTATCTAGATTGTTCTAATGTTCTAAAGTTACTCAACTTTACAACAACTCAATGGTTAAACATAATAATATATACTTTAATATAAAAATACAAACATAAGAAAAATATAGAAACAATATTAACATAAGAACTGACCAATTAACAGTAGATGAAAGGAAACTAAACTCCAGTTGACAGGATTCCTGGATACAATAAATCTCTGGAGTGTTTAATAAATGACAACAAGTGTGGCGGACAGCCGGGTCCCATGCCCGGCAGGGACGCCCCTGCTGCATCTGTTCTGGGGGAGTAACCATAGGCAGCTCAATACCTCCCCCGGGACACTTGGTGGTAGCCTCCTTGGCAGACGGTAATCCCCCAACCTGTCGCATGGCTCCATGGGAGATGGAGTCCTCCACAGCCTGGTTGGGGGCTTGGATGGCCGCTAGGGGGAGCTGCATGGAGTCAGCAGCCCGGCTGGACGAATCTTCAGCCCCACCCGGAAGTGCAATTAAGACCAGGTGGGCTATAAAAAGGGCCAGCCACCACCACTCAGGGAGCCAGGGTTGGGAGGAGGAGGACTAAGCTTGAGGAGGAGTGGTGAGAGAGGAGAAAGATTTGTTGGATTGTTGCTGTGTTGGACTTGTGCTTTGTGGGACTGTGTATTGCCTGTGGGTCACGGGAAAGACGTGTGCCCACGGGTGAAGAACAATAAAGTCTTGTTGGTTTTATACGTGCCTCTGTGTCCTTCTGTGTCGGGTCAGGCACCTATATAGTGCCTTGTTACACAAGTTAAACTCACAAATTTGATAACCTAGGCTAACTGCTGCCTTTCCCTAGGGGAATATAATATCTTAAACTATTTTAAATTAATGAAATAAAATAAGAAAGTCTACAAACTCTACAGTGGATTACTGTAATAAAGATTTAAAAAAGAAGCCGCAAAGGAAAAAACTGCTTTATGAGGCATATAAGACCTGTTCTCATCTAGATTGTTCTAATGTTCTAAAGTAGTAGTGATGCAAATGCCATAGCAGGACATTAAGAAGAAGGAAGGATTAAAAGATGGTCAATAACAGTTGATACTGAGGGACAAGCTTCTGTTTTTGAACAAATAATTCACACACATAACTACAATATGAACAGTCTAATCAAGTGTTCTAATAACTGTATGCTAGACTGAAGCAGTGCATCTTCAGCTACTAACTGCATTTACTGTAGCTTACTGACCAAGCCTGCACATTGATTAAGTGCATGGCTAGCAAATTTTACAGATTAGATAAACTTAAAGGGACAGAGTTCTATTAATTTTATACATTGACAACCCTAATATTCAGCTGGGCTACATAGCATTCACTTAGAAAAAAAAACTGATGCATATTTAAAAGTTTGACTTTTTAAGTAACAAGTACATTTCCTCAAGTATACTGTATATCTGTCTCAACAGATTATTCCCATATTAATACATTGCATAAATGTCCACTTTTACCTTGAAAGTCTCATGGGTAAACAAGGAGTCAAGATCCTGAAAAGGCAAAGTTACATATAAAAAAATCCCATAGTCTGCTGAATAACTACTTGGTTTTTCCAGTCTGGGGAGAAGACCTCTTTGTTCAAACCACCAAAAATAAAGCACCTTGTGCTTGGAGTGCTGTCTGTTTAACAAGCAGCACTTTTGTTGTACATGTGCTCATGAACTAGAGGCAAACCAGATGTAATAAATATTTTTTAATAAGAGATTTAATTCAAGGGGCCTCATCAGATTGGTATTTTACAGTATGAGCTGATATCAGGTCCAAGCCAAATTGAAAGACCTCAAGATTAATGCAATTATCTTCAAGGTGATGGCTGGAGGAGAAGAGGCAGTAGACGTAGATGTAGAAGTAGTGGCATGAAAGGCAGCGAGTGAGACCTTTGTTATTAGAAGTTGTATGAGCAAGGTGAAGGGTGATCATGAAGTAAGTGTAAATTTAAATATCAGCAATGTTTTGGAGAAAGCAGTGATAATTTGCAACTTAGGGAACAAGGACTTTTACAAAAATAAATGACTGAAAAATGTAAATGGAATTTCTATACTAAGAAAGAAAATTAAAATTCTTTATTAAAACTGAAAACTCATACCGCCACAGACCCCCAATGCACTTTACCATAGATCCTCTTTGATATCTTATATAAGATATTGACAGCAGATTAATTAACCTGGAATCTGCATAACCCAAATCGAAGTAGACAATAATTTATGTCTAATTTACAAATCAATGCTTATTTCAGAAAAGTGAGAGGAAAATCACTTTAAGTTTTCCCTGTGTTTTGTTTTGGAAGAAAATGTAACATTTAGCTTGTGAGCCACTAGGGGGCATATGCCACCCTAACCCGGACACAGACAGGAAGGAGACAGGTTTTGCCACAGTATACACGTTTATTTACAACTTTGGCGTGCCAAAAATACCAGTCCACACAACATACCAATACCATTCAGTCCCTTCTTGCCGCCAGTCCTTCAACCCCAACATTCCTCCTCAGGCTTTGTCCTCTCCTCCCAACTCTGGCCAACTTATGGAATGAGGTGGCTCCTTTTTATAGGGCACCTGGATGGATTCCAGGTGTCTAACGAGCTTCTTCTGGCCACACTACCGGAAGCGTGACCAAATAAGGCCCTGGAAAGGTCCATGCGCCCCGTGGCCACAACAGGTTTGAGCTTCCATGTTCATAACCCGTGTCCCAATTGCAGACCAAGGGGGCTGCCCTCTATCGGCCCGGGGGAGACACTGTCCCACAAATACTCTCTTCCCCGGTCCATCCACACTCTGGGCGTCTTGGCCAGGTAAGGATTCCAGCGACCCACCACAAGCTGTAGAATACCCTGAACCGACCAGGGCCAGAAAACAGCACTCACATAGAGAATAACTCTTAGGGGTGTTTGAGTATTCATATAATGCCTCAGAGAAGGTGATTGTATATATCTCTATGCAGCACTTAAATTATAAGTCAAAAAAATTATTGAGATTTTCTCAAGCTATTTTCTGGTTGAAGGCTGTCAATTGTCTGTTTTGGAAGTTGAAATTGCTATTATTTATTCTTACTTCAACTTAAAAAACATCTAGATTCCTTTGAATGATGATATCAAGTGAAATGTACAATATATTGTATACATCTTTCAAATTGTTAAAGCTAATATTTGATTACATTTTTAGGTCTGTATTGATGAGTGTGAGAGGAGGGTCGCCACTGCACTTATCTGGGATGCCTGTGATAAAGCAATAGTCAACAGTTTGACACAAGATCAAGATGGTGGCTTGTTGAGATTGGAAAGTGAGGAGGTCACATTGCCTAAGGACTGGAAAGATGGCACCATTTACACTGCACTGCTGAAGCATCTTACTGATGTAGTGAAAGCCTCTGGAGGAAGTATTCGAGAGGAAGATCAGAAAATGTCTCAGACTCCAATGGATTACCTGGAAGAACAAGATGTTCAAGAAAGCAGCAATTCAAATGGTGAAAACTATGAAATCTTTTTGGGGAACCACAATCTTTCCAAACGATTTGGAGGGTTTCTTAAGGGAAAGTATGGTTACAAGAAACTTCTATACCCAGGAAAATCTTTGTATAAACGTTATGGAGGATTTATAGGTGTTCGCAAATCTGCACGCAAGTGGAACAATCAAAAACGTTTTAGTGAGTTTCTGAAGCAGTATTTAGGAATGTCAACTCGTTCTAGTGAGTATGATAGTCTTTCTACTGACATTACTGTACAGAATGATATATAAGACTCATTAATGACTGCAAAAATATAAATAAAATTATTCATGATCTGTGGAATGTCTATTTTGTAAATACAGTATCCAAATTACATGTGTATGAATGTATTATTGTGTGAATGTATGCACGTGTGTTGATAAAATTTTACAAAATAAACATTTCAGTAGAATGTTAATAAAACTGACAGAATGATTTTAGAACAGATTGCATTATAAAAACTGTGAAATGCAAAGTTCATTTGAATTACTATATTTCACATTTTTTATCCTCTTATTAAATGTACCGTTCTTACATTTAATTTCCAAATATACATGACATGACTTTTTGAAAATGATATCTATGTTCTTACCATTTTTAATAAAATATGCATATATATGGTAAAGCAAAGAATATTTTCTTTTTTTCTCACCTTTTGAAGTCTTAAATTTCTCATATTTGCTTTAAAATGTTTGCATTTGTGCAATGTTTTGTTTTATTAATAAGTCAGATTTAAGGATGGCTAGACATCGAGTTGAAGAACTTCCATTTTGTTACAGTAAAATAATCCTCACATGGTGTGCTGTGACTTCCAATGTATGAGACTGTACTCCCATCTAGTGGTCAATGCAAAAATACAATTACATTTGGAAAAAACATACATAATAATAATCATCATCATCATCATTTTATGTATATAGTGCCTTTTCCATGCATAATAAAGTATCTATTTCTCAGTTGGCATTTGCAATTAATATCTAGGCTTATTCAAAGCTGAATTAGGTACCACTAAATGTTTAGCTAACTCATCATTTCTATGCTTTATTACTGCTTAATGATAGGAATACCTGTAGCCAGAATTTTTTTTTTTGCTTAACAATTAAAATTTCATATAAGTGTACTATACAATATTTCTTTTTAAACCTCATTTTTATTAATATAATCAAAATCACAGTTATTTTTTACAACAGATTTTGCATCCTTTTAGAAACAAAGAAAAACATTTTTATTTTTGACAGATGAATACAACAACTTCCTGTTTTGTCTGAAGAATTTTAAATGATTAGATGTGTAACTGGGTTAAAGAGTCTTTTTTATGCAACAGAAGACACATTCACATATAGGGAGAAACTCTCAAATAAATGTGGTTGTCTGTTATGTCGAACATTTTTATCTCCCAATGCCAAAGTCCACAGAAAGTTAAATACATTTAAGAAATTGTTCAACTACTGTCTATTGTAAAACATGTAATACGAGTGAAGGAATTTGTAATACACAAACATTGTTTACAATTGTGCTATTTATCTGCTGTCTGCAGTTTGAATAAAAAAGTAACAAACCAACGTTAGGGAACAGCAAACAAGGATTTAAATGCATGCTCTGACAGGCATCTGTGACAAGCTAAGGAAACTGAGTCTCACAACTATGAAAAGAAGGAAGAAGAATTTTAGAGATGTAACTTTAAATAAAATGAATCCAGTGGAATTCTTTCTGTTACATAGTGAAATTGACACACATTGAAAATTATGTGTAATTATATTTCATGACAGAAACCTGAAAGCACCATCTGTCATACAGAGTCATGGTTAATTAAAAATATTGATCTGGAAATTAAAAAAATATCCTGACAATGTTTACAAAAAGTGTAATTGTAATTTTCCATTAGCTTGTGTATAACTTTGTTAAATTTCCATTTTGATTTTGGAGGTATAGTATTTAAAGTAAAAGTAACATTTTAACAAACTAGTTTTTAATTAATATTCTGTACCTGTGACAAGGGACTCCTTCTTGAGGAGCATATATGCCACTGGAGTGAAATGAAAACCGTTCCCTCCAATTGTCTAGTATATGCCTTATAAGAAGGTAAAAAATCCATCCATCCATCCATTATCCAACTCGCTATATCCTAACTACAGGGTCACGGGGGTCAGCTGGAGCCAATCCCAGCCAACACAGGGAGCAAGGCAGGAAACAAACCCCAGGCAGGGAGCTAGCCCACCGCAGGGCACACACACACACACAAACACACACTAGGGACAATTTAGAATCACCAATGCACCTAACCTACATGTCTTTGGACTGTGGGAGAAAACCGTAGTACCCGGAGGAAAACCACACAGACATGGGGAGAACATGCAAACTCCACACAGGGAGGACCCGGGAAGCAAACCCAGGTCTCCTAACTGCGAGGCAGCAGCGCTACCCCCTGCACCACCCCAAAAGTAGACTTGTGATATGACAATCATGCATAGCTTTCAGTGAAACAAAATTAGCATATTTAAAAGTCACCATTGGGGATTTACAGTATCTTAGACTGGTGCCTTGTACAGCAGGCATGTCAAACACGTGGCCCCTGGGCTGCATGCGGCCCGTGACAGAAATCTGTGCGGCCCGCATGACAGATCCTAGTTAGTACTAAACTTGTACAAAATGATTACTATCGTTTGTGATTGAATCATTCTGCATCTTCCGCATTACTTATTGACTTTTCTTACTTCTGCTTTCTGACAAAAGCGCGTTTTCCCATGGTATTACGGTACCGGAAATGTCATCTGCTAGTATAGCCACAATCCTTGTCCAAAGTTAATGAGCTGCGACGTCGCAACTGAAGTGCTAGGCTACAGCAGCCTGGCAGCAGGGGCGGCCTTAAGGCATGTGCAAACTGTGCACCTGCACAGGGCCACTATGCCAATATATATTGAATATAAAACAGAAAGAGAAAACAATGACACAGCTAATGGCAATGTGGCTGAAAAACATTGTGTTTCTTGTTAATTAGTACTCTGTATTTACTAATGTCGCTCGAGTCGGAGCAGTGAGCTATATGTAATATTATAACGTTGTGCCGTAATGAGAATATCATGGGCCGCCACTTGGTTTTCAAGTTACGGACACGCGCATATAAAAGCGTGTCATGAGCATGAGGCGGCTATGCAGTGTCTGCAACGGATTTGACCATCCGCCGTGCATAATATACCATATTGACATTGGCAGGCAAAGGGGCCACCGAGTCTTTCTTTGCAAAGGGCTGCCACGAGCCTAGAGCCACCCCTGGCAGGCTGCTGAGACTGGCCACTGGGCAGAACTGACCATCACAAGTAGTAATAGCTCGCATATTTTCACGTTTTTTTGCTCTAGTTATATGTAATTTTGTGCTAGTATTGTAACAAACAGTTAGCGCTGACTACAGCTGAAGATCTGAAGTGGACGTGAGAAATTGTTTGAGTTGTTTATTAACAAATTTTTGTGATTTTGAGTTTGTAAAATTAGTGTAGGTCAGGGGGGTTTTGCATATTGGCTTATTTTACAATATAAACTTTGAAGTAAACTTAGTAAAGTAAAATTTGATTTTTGGAGGATTTGTTTTCCAACTTGAATTACTGAGCAATGAATTCAGTGAACGTTTTTGTAATTTCAGTTCACACGAACAGGACTTCGCGATGTTTACGTCACCATACTCTTACAACGTTGAGAATGCACCTGAGAATATCCAAATGCAATTGCTTGAACTAAAGTCAGATTCTATTCTGAAGGCAAAATACAACGAAGTTGGTGTGCCAGGCTTGTATGCCTACCTGCCACCCTCGTATGTGCAGATCCATAAGTTGGCATCGAGAGTACTGTCTATGTTCGGAAGCACTTACCTATATAAGCAATTGTTTTTGTTAATGAAAGCTACCAAAACCCCACATCACTCAAGACTTACCGTCGAGCATCTTTCATCCCTCATAAAAGTTGCAGCTGCACAAGATTTCAAGCCTGATATTGACAACCTGGTTACTAACAAGAGATGCCAAGTGTCGGGACAAAAGAAATAGATCTCACACTGTAAGACTCCTATGTAAGCAATGAATATAATATAATGAATATAATATAATAATATAAGGACCTAGCTAAGAGGCTAAGACTCTAATTGTACGCTGTTGTACAGAGATTGTATGGAAATAAATTGCTTTTCTTTAAACTTTAAACTTTAAGTGTTAGATTTTTTTAAAGTTTTCAGTATTGGAAAGAAAGCTACAGTAACTTTGTATAATAGTATTTGTTACAGTGCGGCCCGCTGACACACGTATGGAAGTCGAAGTGGCCCACCAATGGTACTGAGTTTGACATGCCTGCTGTACAGGATAGCTTTTTTGCCTTGTGCCTTTATGCTGTTTGGGATATCTCCAGACCCTTGCAGCCCTAAATTGAATTAAACAGATTTCAGAATGTTATTTTATTTCAATTTAAAATTGATTACACTTTTTCAGAATGTGTGCTAATAAATCATTAAGAGATTTATAAACATAAATAGTAGCAATGAAGCACAATGAAAAATACACATGCATTTTATTCTTATCTTTCTCTCAGTTTTCCACAGAGAAGTGATTTCAAATAGGGATTAGTACAGTTTTCAGGTGGCAACAAAGAATAAGAGTAAATAACATATTAACTTTTGACCATGCTGTCTTGGGGTCTGAAATTGTTGTGTTTGCTGGTGGGATGCAAAGTTCTGGAAAACAAAAGTATTCAATAAATTTAGAGCTATTAAAAAAACACATGACTTGTAAATGTAATTTCCATTAAAACCATGAGGAAACTTTGGACTGCATGGTCAATTTTCTCTGTGGCTCATTGTGGCTCACAAGACCACTGCTATTGTGACCTCATTATCCCTCCTGGAATTACAAATAACTAATAAATAAGATGTCATTTTCTCCAGAGAGGATGGGGACATACTATTGTAAATTTCACCAGAATTACATACATTACCTTGTATCTGCAAAATGCCCAAAGACAGGCTCAACAACCACTGTTGGTAAGATAGACTTTTTTCCTGGAAACTGTTGGCCCAGACGTTGTGATCTTAAAGATCTGTATGAACTGGAAATTTATCTATTTAATCTTTAGCAGATTAACATACCTTACTAACAAGGTTCTTAATGACCTATAAATAACACCAACATCTTTGAAAATGTGTAAATATATGTTTAGATGTATGCATGTATGTTTACACAAGTGGAATTATGCCTGTACATCACAAGATGTTTTATGTTTTAATTTACCAGTATTTAATAGAGAGACCCATTAATTAGCTAAACCTATCTAATCCCACTTTCATTTTCCCTCATTAAAGCCTTCATTTTTGGTTTGTTCTTTTCTCAGGCACTGAAAAGTCTAAAACAATCTCTCTTCTAGCATAAGTGCTTTAATTATGCCATTCTTCAAATATCTAGGCTATCCTGTGTTTTAACACTCCTATTGAAGTTTCATATAGTACAATATGACTCTAAAGCAACAATCACCAGTAGAGCCATTAAAGCTAAAGTGAGTAATGAAATACAGCTTACTAAATGCTACAACAGATTCAATAAGAAACAAACATAAATCTGCCAGGTGATGCAATTACAGAAGCAACCTGGCCGGTGTACTCCAAATCTAACAGTACTCAAGCTCCTTCCCCACTCAGCAGTGAGACTGAGGTAAACTAGGATGGAAATCCATTCTCTTTTCATTCAAAACATAAATGGGGTTCATCTGTCATATAATTCTACAGCCCCTATACCTACACACACAAATTAGGAAACTGACATCAGGATGTCTAAAGAGCACTGACGATACAATACAATACAATTTATTTTTGTATAGCCCAAAATCACACAAGAAGTGCTGCAATGGGTTTTAACAGGCCCTGCCTCTTGACAGCCCCCCAGCCTTGACTCTCTAAGAAGTCAGGGAAAAACTCCCAAAAAACCTTGTAGGGAAAAATGGGACAAACCTTGGGAAAGGCAGTTCAAAGAGAGACCCCTTTCCAGGTAGGCTGGGCATGCAGTGGGTGTCAAAAAGAAGGGGGTCAATACAATACAATACAATACACAGAACAGAACAAATCCTCAATACAGTATAAAAATAAAAATTTTAGAAGTACGGAGCAGAATTTAACAGTAAATGATATCACATAAGAAGATTTGGATATATTTAGAGTCCTGGAGACCTCATCCATCAAGCTGCCTCCCCAATTTGGCCATTCCATGGCTGAAACAGCGCTGGGCCAGCCAATCCAATGAAAGGACCCGTCCTTCCCATGATTCCTGTGATCCTCCATCAGGGATGACTTTACCTTGGGCAGGCAAAACAACTTGACAGGTGAGCCGTGGCACCAAGTGCCACATTTGAGTACCGAGAAGAGAAACAGAACAGGTGAGGGTTAGTATCCAATTATAACTGTCATGTTACTTATGTTTTAGTGCTAATGACTAACAACAGTGATGCAGTCTGTACAGTTAATCAGCAGCTCTAGTCAGGATATGCTAAACTGAAGTAGTGAGTCTTCAGCCGGGATTTAAAAGCTGAGACCGAAGGGGCATCACTTATAGTAGCAGGCAGACCATTCCACAGTTTAGGGGCCCTGTAACTAAAAGCTTGACCTCCCATTGTTATTTTATTAATCCTTGGAATCATAAGCAGACCGGCATCTTGAGATCTTAATGTGCGCTCTGGTTTGTAAGTCATGATAAGTTCCGACAAGTAAGCCGGACCTTGGCCATTTAATGCTTTATATGTTAAAAGGAGGATTTTGAAATCTGCCGTAAACTTAACGGGGAGCCAGTGTAAGGATTTAAGAACTGGAGTTATGTGTTCGTATTTTCTTGTTCTTGTAATTATTCTTGCAGCCGCATTTTGGATTAACTGGAGGCTGTATAAAGAACAGTTTGAACATCCAGTGAACACTGCATTGCAGTAGTCAATCCTACTAGAGATAAATGCATTAATTATTTTCTCAGAATCCTGTTTATTTAGAAAGTGCCTTAATTTCCTAACATTTTTAAGATGGAAGAAACATGATTTGGACAACTTTGTAATATGCGCTTTAAATGACATGCTAGAGTCAAAGATAACTCCTAGATAGCGGGCTGATTCAGTATAATTAATGGGGATTCCAACTGAGTTAAATGATAACAAAATATTCTTATGATCAGCGTCATTCCCTCAACAATTAACATCTCTGTTTTATCTTTGTTTAAAGACAAGTAGTTCTCATTCATCCACGACTTTAATTCACTAACACAACTAATTAAAGACAACATTTGAGAAACTTCATTTGATTTAAATGAAAGGTATAACTTGGTGTCATCTGCATACGAGTGAAAATTAACATTATGTTTCCTAATGAGAGATCCCAGTGGAAGCATGTAAAGTGAAAACAGTAAAGGTCCCAGTACTGAGCCCTGCGGGACACCATATTGAACTTCTGTGTATAATGATGGAGTACTGTACATATTGGAATCGATTTTATAAATAAGAACTAAACCAAGTGAGCATGGTGCCTGTAAGCCCCACATCATTTTCTAGCCTGTGTAGTAAAATAGAATGGTCAGTGGTGTCAAATGCTGCACTTAAGTCCAACAACATAATTACAGTGGAGTTTCCTTCATCAGAGGATATCAGAATGTCATTTACAACCCGTGTTAGTGCCGTTTCTGTATTATGACCAGTGCGAAAACCAGATTGGAATTTCTCAAATAAATTGTAATGCGTAAGGTGTGACTGAAGCTGACTACTTTTTTTTAGTATTTTAGAGAGGAACGGTAAATTTGAAATAGGCCTATAATTATTTAGTATGTGTGAGTCTAGGTCTGACTTTTTAAGTAATGGTTTAATGACTGACACTTTTAGTGCATCAGGTACTGTGCCATGCAATAATGAACTATTGATAATGTTTAGAATAGGCGCTGCAAGAACATCCATTGCACTTTTTACTAGTTTTGTTGGCACTGGATCTAGGGAACAAGTAGTGGGATTCATTTTAGAAATTAAAGTTAAGACTTCCTGCTCAGTTACAGGATTAAAATTATTAAAGTGCTGAATGCAATGTGAGACAGGGTCTTCTAAGCTAGTATTTGGTTTGTACTGTGATGCAGAGATCTGGGTTCTTATATTTTTAATTTTCTCATTGAAGAAGTTCATAAAGTCTGTACTGCTAATATCTGTTGGTATTTTGCAATGTTGATCTGAATTTCCATTTGTTAATTTAGCCACTGTTCTAAACAGTACCAGAGGATTTTTATTATTTATTATTGCTATCTGACCAATAGAATATAAAGAAAAAACTACTGACGAGGAAGTTGATAATTAAGCAGGGGGGGGATATGAAAAAAATGCATTAAAATATGACAGATATGATAAGACTTTAAATGATGCTAAGTGGTAAATGAAAGATGAAATGTTTAGGCAAGTGCTACATTTGTATGTTAGAAAAAAATCAGAATAAAACAGAATAAAATAAATATGTTTGGTGCCCAACTCTGAGACATAAAGCATTTATAAACAACCAGCAGTGGAAATCTGGAACAAATGGAAACTGACAACCTTAGAACATGGCAAAAAAAAACTCTTTAAAATAAACATGCATCAAGAAAACAAATGTTAGGATGTATAGAATTCCTGAAGGATGGACATTTGCCAATCCTAGAAAACTGATTTATTCACTGGAATCCTTAATTTTGATGCCATGAAAGAGTAGCATACCAGTTCCTCACCACATGGAGATCTTAGGGCTTCAAGATTTTGAGCACAAAACTGATCTCAGTGACACAAAAGAAATTAAATCCCCACAGAAAATGATTTGATTGGACCCTAAAATGCTGAACAAATCAGTCAGCTATGATTAGCAGATCACTTTGCTGGAAGGGTGGGTCATGTCACAGAGTACTAAATTTACAGAACTGGAAGAATGCAATCACAGTCATAATGTTTGCATCCTATGAATTAAAGAAAATGCTGAGATTGGAAAAAAGAATTATTTTCCTGAAAAAACAAAACTGTAGTCTTGCCAAGGTTCATACATCCAAATGAAAGATTCATGAGATTTACTCACCTAATCAAGATTCAACCCACACAGGACTGTTAAGATTAAAGTTTCTCTGCTTCATTGATCGTAATATCCCTGTATGTTTCTGTCAGTAGCTCCCTCAGACTTCACCAAGATAAAATTTTCACTATAGTCTTTCTCTTGGGAATATTCTCCCGTACTTCTAATTGACCTAGATGTGGAAGAAATTTGGCCAAGGCACAAAGCATACATGTAAGTAGGAAAACAAAATAATTAATTTAAAATATTTAAGTAATACCATTACATGCAGCTAGTGCCATTAAAAAATGAACTAGAGTGTGCAATTCACACCTGTTGTTGTGTAAACAGGTGGGCGTAAAGGACAACATGACTGCTTGAAGTTTAAGTAGTGCCTCAAAGCATTTTTGGTCTCCTTTTTCAGTTAACTCATTTGTACAGTTATACTGTATAGATACTGTATACTTAGTTGTAATTCTGTTTCCAGTTTCTAAAATCAGTCACTTTGGAGCTAACATTCTTATGCTTCTGATATCAGCAGTGAGAGGCAACAATGGCATGCTTGCATAACTTATATACAGGGTTTTAAAAAGTGCTCTTAAACTGCATACATGCTTAGCAGATGCATTTTTTTTAACCCATTGAATCTGGCAGGCTGGTTTCAGGGCGAACCACATAATGGTATATGCCCGAAGGGCTAGTAAAATAGCCCACCTATCCACAATCATAACCACGCTGTCCTGAATAATGGCCTAAGCATAGCTGTTACACTACACTACTCTGTAAAACTTGCACTCTGGTACAGTAGAGGAATATTCCCAAAAGGCTGCTACATCTATCCACCATCATAACCCGAATAGACTTACACACATATTATACCACTGTCTAGTTATGCTGTTACAAGCTATGCTGCTTTTTTTTAGGTCAGTTTTGTCTTTGCTTGTAGTTTTCCAGAAGTAAAAGGAAAGGACTTTAGTTGCATTTGCAAAAAGCGTGGGAGCAACCGAAAACAATAAGTGCTGTACGGGAGGATTCTTGCCACCCTGAGCTCACCTTAGGACACCTGTATTACAGTGTGCTGCTTGATGCCAGAGAAGAGAGCCTCACAGGCAAGAGGTGAAACAGGAAAGTTGATGGAAAGGTGGTGTAAATTATGTGAAGTATATTTACTTTTGGCACTGAAATCTGTCTGAAGCATTTTGTGCATTTTTGACATTAAGTCCATTAAATTAACAGTATAATTAGCTATTTTAATACAGTATGTATAAATAACTAGCTAACATAGCTGAAATACCCGGCATTGCCCGGGAGGAAAATAAAGTGTTTTTTTTTAATTGTTTGTGAAAAATATATTTAAAAAAAAAACACAACGTTAAAAATAAAAACAAATTAACAAACAATGAAGGACTCACTAACGTGCTTGTCTTGCGGTCTTGTTAGGTCCACAAATATTTGGACAGAGACAACTTTTTTCTAATTTTGGTTCTGTACATTACCACAATGAATTTTAAATGAAACAACTCAGATGCAGTTGAAGGGCAGACTTTCAGCTTTAATTCAGTGGGGTGAACAAAATGATTGCATAAAAATGTGAGGCAACTGAAGGTTTTTTTTAACACAATCCCTTCATTTCAGGGGCTCAAACGTAATTGGACAAATTAAATAACTGGAAATAAAATGTTCATTTCTAATACCTGGTTGAAAACCCTTTGCTGGCAATGACAGCCTGAAGTCTTGAACTCATGGACATCACCAGATGCTGGGTTTCCTCCTTTTTAATGCTCTGCCAGGCCTTTACTGCAGCGGCTTTCAGTTGCTGTTGGTTTGTGGTTCTTTCTGTCCGAAGTTTTGTCTTCAACAAGTGAAATGCATCCTCAATTGGGTTAAGATCATGTGACTGACTTGGCCATTCAAGAATTTTCCACTTCTTTGCTTTAATAAACTCCTGGGTTGCTTTGGCTGTATGTTTTGGGTCATTGTCCATGTGTATCTTGAAACGCCGCCCAATCAATTTGACTGCATTTAGCTGGATTTGAGCAGACAGTATGTCTCTGAACATCTCAGAATTCATTCGGCTGCTTCTGTCCTGTGTCACATCATCAATAAACACTAGTGTCCCAGTGCCACTGGCAGCCATGCACGCCCAAGCCATCACACTGCCTCCACCGTGTTTTACAGATGATGTGGTATGCTTTGGATAATGAGCTGTTCCACACCTTCTCCATACTTTTTTCTTGCCATCATTCTGGTAGAGGTTAATCTTGGTTTCATCTGTTCAAAGAATGGTTTTCCAGAACTGTGCTGGCTTTTTTAGATGTTCTTTAGCAAAGTCCAATCTAGCCTTTCTATTCTTGAGGTTTATGAGTGGCTTGCACCTTGCAGTGCACCCTCTGTATTTACTTTCATGCAGTCTTCTCTTTATGGTAGACTTGGATATCGATATGCCTACCCCCTGGAGAGTGTTGTTCACTTGGTTGGCTGTTGTGAAGGGGTTTCTCTTCACCATGGAAATGATTCTGCGATCATCCACCACTGTTGTCTTCCATGGATGTCCAGGTCTTTTTGCCTTGCTGAGTTCACCAGTGCTTGCTTTCTTTCTCAGGATGTACCAAACTGTAGATTTTGCCACTCATAATATTGTAGCAATTTCTCGGATGGGTTTTTTCTGTTTTCGCAGCTTAAGGATGGCTTCTTTCACCTGCATGGAGAGCTCCTTTGACTGCATGTTGTCTGTTCACAGCAAAATCTTCCACATGCAAGCACCATACCTCAAATCAACTCCAGGCCTTTTAACTGCTTAATTGATAATGACATAACAACGGACTTGCCCACACCTGCCCATGAAATAGCCTTTGAGTCAATTGTCCAATTACTTTTGAGCCCCTGAAATGAAGGGATGTATTAAAAAAATGCTTTAGTTGCCTCACATTTTTATGCAATCGTTTTGTTCACCCCACTGAATTAAAGCTGAAAGTCTGCACTTCAACTGCATCTGAGTTGTTTCATTTAAAATTCATTGTGGTAATGTACAGAACAAAAAGTAGAAAAAAATTGTCTCTGTCCAAATATTTATGGACCTAACTGTATGTTATCATCCAACTCTATTTAATTTCAAAAGCAATAGGGGTGCGGTGGTGCTCAAACATAAAGTATATAAAATCCATAAAATATAAAATTCAGTTCATCCTCTGGTGGTCGTTCCGATAGTCAACTGGATGATAACATGCATACAAGTCCGCAAGATTACCCCCCACGCTACCCAGAAGGGGGTGGGTTAGGGTTGATTTCACCCTACAATATTTTTAGTCAACCAATGAGAAACATGTGTACCAAGTTTCATGAAAATTTTTCCAACTATTTGGAAGTGATGCTGGAACATACATACATACACACACACATACCATGCATCCATCCATCCTCTTATCCAAGATCGGGTCGTGGTGGCAGCAGCTTGAGCAGAGATTCCCAGACTTCCCTCTCCCCAACCACTTCTTCTAGCTCTTCCAGGGGAATCCCGAGGCGTTTCCAGGCTAGCCGGGAGACATAGTCCTTCCAGCGTGTCCTGGGTCTTCTCTGGGACCTCCTCCCAGTTAGACGTGCCCGGAATACCTCACCAGGGAGGCATCCTGATCAGATGCCTGAGCCACCTCATCTCACTCCTCTCGATGCGGAGGAGCAGTGGCTCTACTCTGAGCCCCTCCCGGATGACTGAGCTTCTCACCCTATCTTTAAGGGAAAGCCCAGACAACCTGCGGATGAAATGCATTTCAGCCGCTTGTATTTGTGATCTCATTCTTTCGGTCACTACCCATACCTCATGACCATAAGTGAGGGTAGGAGAGTAGATCGACTAGTAAATTGAGAGCTTTGCCTTACAGCTCAGCTCCTTTTCACTGATGCAGAGCCCGCATTACTGCGGACGCCACACCGATCCTCCTGTCGATTTCCCGCTCCATTCTTCCCTCACTTGTGAACAAAACCCGAGATACTTGAACTCCTCCACTTGGGGCAGGATCTTGCTCCCAACTCTGAGAGGGTACTCCACCCTTTTCCGGCTGAGGACCATGGTCTTGGATTTGGAGGTGCTGATTCCTATCCCAGCCACTTCACACTCGGCTGCGAACTGATTCAGAGAGAGCTGAAGATCACGGCCTGATGAAGCAAACAGGACAACATCATCTGCAAAAAGCAGTGACCCAATCCTGAGCCCACCAAACCGGACCCCCTAAACGTGCTGGCTGCGCCTAGAAATTCTGTCCATAAAAGTTATGAACAGAATCGGTGACAAAGGGCAGCCCTGGCGGAGTCCATCTCCCACTGGAAACGGGTTCGACTTATTGCCGGCAATGCGGACCAAGCTCTGACACCGGTTGTACAGGGACCGAACAGCCCTTATCAGGGGGTCCGGTACCCCATATTCTCAGAGCACCCCCCACAGGATTCCCCAAGGGACATGGTTGAATGCCTTTTCCAAGTCCACAAAACACATATAGACTGGTTGGGCAAACTCTCATGCACCCTCCAGGACCCTGCTAAGGGTGTAGAGCTGGTCCACTGTTCCGCGACCAGGATGAAAACCACACTGTTCCTCCTGAATCCAAGGTTTGACTATCTGATGGACCCTCCTCTCCAGGACACCCGAATAGACTTTTCCAGGGAGGCTGAGGAGTGTGATCCCTCTGTAGTTGGAACACGCCCTCTGGTCCCCCTTCTTAAAGAAGGGGACCACCACCCCGGTCTACCAATCCAGAGGCACTGTCCCCGATGTCCATGCGATGTTGCAGAGGTGTGTCAACCAAGACAGTCCTACAACATCCAGAGCCTTGAGGAACTCCGGGCGTATCTCATCCACCCCCAGGGCCCTTCCACCAAGAAGTTTTTTGACCACCTCGGTGACCTCAGTCCCAGAGATGGGGGAGCCCACCTCCGAGTCCCCAGGCTCTACTTCCTCATTGAAAGGCATGTTAGTGGGATTGAGGAGGTCTTTGAAGTACTCCCCCCACCGACCCACAACGTCCCGAGTCAAGGTCAGCAGCGTACCATCCCCACCATATGCAGTGTTGACACTGCACTGCTTCTCCCTCCTGAGATGCTGGATGGTGGACCAGGATCTCCTCGAAGCCATCCGAAAGTCGTTCTCCATGGCCTCCCCAAACTCCTCCCACGCCCGAGTGTTTGCCTCAGCAACCACCGAAGCCACGATCTGCTTGGCCTGCCGGTACATATTAGCTGCCTCCAGAGTCCCACAGGACAAAAGGGTCCTGTAGGAATCCTTCAGCTTGACAGCATCCCTCACCGGCGGTGTCCACCAACAGGTTCGGGGATTGCCACCACGACAAGCATCGACCACCTTACGGCCACAGCTCCAGTCAGCCGCCTTAGCAATAGACAACACACATACATTGACTTTTATCCATATTACTAACCGAGAATGGTAAACCGGAAGGCACGGACCCAGGTACACGGCGATGGACGCAGGAGACATAGTGCGCAGGCACCTACAGCGCGCGTCTCATAAACCGCAAGCGAAGTCTGATCCACCGCAAACGAAGGAGTCATGGCTCAAAAACAAAAGAGCTCAACTAACGAAGGAGTCACGGCTCAAAAACGAAATAGCTCAACTAACGCCACACAGAAAAGAGGATTCTGCACTGCACCCCAGAGTCAAACGGAAGACACTACGGAGTCTGCAAAGGTCCACAAAAATAGTACGGAAGGCGCGAGAAAGTACGAAAGGCGCAGACGCCTACAACGCGCTTCTGAACTAAACGTCCACACTACACAGCATGGTCCGGGTAATAAGAATAAACAAACTCTCCGTAATAAACGTTCGGCATCCTCACACGTCCAAACCATATAGCATATGTGAATCACATTACAGTGATGCATTATTAACAGTACAACCACAGATAACGCTCCGTATTAACAGAAAGTGCAATTATCCATATTACTAACGGTAGACAACGGATAACTAATGGAGTCACGGTCACGGCTCCAAAACGATCCAGCTCAACTAACGTAGCTACAAGAATGAGCCCGCATGGATAAAATCATTAAACGTGGGCGCCTACAAAGCGTCTGAAACCGCGAAAGCAAAACTGTCTCGGCTCCAAAACCAAACAGCTCGACTAACAGAGCTACAAAAACGAGCCCGCATGGACAAATACAACAAACAAAGACGCCTACAACGCGCATCTGAAACTGCGGAAGCAAAGCAGGCACGGGTTCAAAACGACACACCACAACTGACGGAGATACACAAACGAGCCTGCCTGGATAGAATCAATGAACGCAGGCGCCTACAACGCACGTCTGAAATGCCGCAAGCAAAGCAGGCACGGCTCCAAAAAGAAAGAGCTCGACTAATGGGGCTATAAAGACGACCCCGCCTGGATAAAAACAATGAATGCAGGCGCATACAACGCACTTCTCAAACAACGCAACCAAAGGAGTCACGGCTCCAAAACGAAACATCTCAACTGACAGACATACAGAAACGAGCCCGCCTGAATACAATTAATGAACGCAGGCGCTTACAACGCGACTCTCAAACAGCAGAGGCAATACATAAACGGCAAAGAAAGGAACGACAAACAGCCGCTAAACAATTCCGCCAATTAGCTGATAACGTATTCTATAATAAGTCCACTATTAATGAACATTCATTGGGATTAATGAATATCATTTGCTGTCATTGTCATTCACTTAACTTCCCTGAAGAAACAACTGGCACTACAACTAATGAGTTTACACATTGTTGTCAAAAGGGTCAGGTTAGACTGCCTCCTTTAGATGACTTTCCTGAATATCTACGGAAGCTTCTAACTAACAATGTACCCGAAAGTAAAAACTTTATGGACTGCATTGGATCCTACAATAGTTCATTTGCTTTTGCATCTACCAGGGTAAATATCAGGCCACCAGCTGGCAATGGCCCATACTGCTTTGTGGAAATGAGAAACGTCGCTAAAGTCATAAACAGTCACCCATTAGCTAAGTCTACAAAAGTACTTACAGGATCACATTCTAACAATACTGTTTTGATTCCTACAGTTGACCTTCCAAGTTCTGACCTGGAATTACCTTTTACACTTAAACGACACCAATTTCCTATTAAACCTGCATTTGCCACGACAATCAACAAATCCCAAGGACAAACCATGGACAGAGTTGGCATAGACCTCTCTGAGCCTGTACTTGGACATGGACAACTTTATGTAGCCTTCACAAGAGTTTGGCGTTCATCTGACATTAAAGTTAAAGTTGTAGATACTCCATACCAAGGAAAACTCATTCAAGGACAACACACAATCTTTACTACAAATGTTGTGTATAAAGAAATATTCCAATAAATCTTTCTAATGTGCCATGCTATGGGTTCTTTACTTCCTTTGTTCGTCATTTACACCTTTACACTCCAATATATCTCATACATACATCAATGTATTTCGGGTTACCCAACACCAGGGGTTGGCGAGCGAAGCGAGCAGGGGGCAAAGCCCCCTAGTATATATAGATTTGGAAAGGAATATAAATAACAAGCTGGTTAAATTTGTAGGTGGTACCAAGCTAGGTGAATTGACAGATAATATGGAATCCTTTGAATCATTAAAGTGGGACAAGGACAGCGTACAGGCATGGGGAGATATGTAGCAAATGGAATATAATGTATGCAAAGTCCACAGAAGAACAACTAGGCTGATCCCAGGGCTATAGAGAATGAATTATGAGAAAAAACCAAAAGAGCTGAGCCTTTTTAGTTTAAGCAAAAGGAGATTATGGTAAGACATGATTGAAGTGCTTATTAATTATGAAGGGAATTAGTACAATGGATCAAGACTGTCATTTTAAAACAAGCTTAACACGAACATGAGGACACAGTTGAAAACATGTTAGGTGTTAGGGTAGATTACGTACAAATATTAGGAGGTGTTCATCACACAGAGAACCATAGACACATGAAAAAACTTACCAAGTAGCGTGGTAGACAGTAGAATTTTAGGGGCCTTCAAAACTAGACTTGATGTTATTTTGGAAGAAGTGGATAGGACTGGAAAGCTTTGTTGGTCTGGATGGCCTATTTTCGTCTAGATTGTTGTAATTTTCTTGTATTCTTCCTTTTATTCACTCTTAGCCAGGAAGAAGTCAGTCTCAAAGAAGACCAATGAACACATCTTCAGCTCCCATCCTTCAGATTGCATCAACAGAAAAGCCCAAAGAAACAAGATGTGCATATCCTTTCAGGACCACCAGAAGAAAATTAACTCAATATTCTAATGATATTTAAACTTCACATTTATTAAACTTGTCATTTTCAACTACCATATTTTAGCCTTTAGCTAATAAATGAGGTCTTCAGCTTTGAGCCCCAAAGCTTTGTGAATTACTTATGTGTTTAATTTTGTTCCTGTGGCATAATTGGGAGCATTCCTGGTCAGTATGATGCACCTGATATCAAACTAACATGTTCTCACATAGTGGAGGAGAGTTCAGACAAGACAGGTAGAGATAGATGGGTCACAGTTACAAAGCATAAGGTAAAGGGTGCATAATTGGAAGTGTCAAATTATTTTCAGGTCTTTACAGAGCTGGACTGTGTCTCTGAAGATTCAGAGGTTGTAGGCAGACACAAGGAGCCCTGATGGACCACCTCAAAACCACTTCCCCGAAAAGGGAGACATAGTGGTGGTTGGGGACTTAATCATTATGGGTATTGAAGCACAGGTTTGCTCCAGAGACAGAGAATCTTACAGTCTGTTGCCTTCTAGATGCACAGGAGATCCCCCAGGTAACGTTGACAGGCTAGTTGGCCAGGGCGAGAGTTTATCCAGTTGTCATTGTCCATGTTGGAACAAATGACACATATAAGGGTAATCTGTTAGTTCAGCAATCCAGATTTCAAAAGTTAGGTGCCAGGCTAAGGAGCAGAACTGACAAGCTAGTCTTCTCTGAAGTTCTGCCTGTGACAGGCCCCAGTCCAATTAAGAGTGGGGAGCTTAATGCAGGCCGTGTAGGGTAGAAGGGTATAGGTTTATAGGGTATTGGGAGTCCCATTGGAATAGATGGGACTTGTTCTTCCGTGACAGGTTATATCTGAACCGGAGGGGTAGCAATGTGTTAGGGAGGTGTATGAGTAGGTTAGTCAAGGATTGTTTAAACTAGGGTACCAGGTGGGGGACTAGGAGTTTAGGATAGGCCAGGCTCAGAACTTTACATAAAGGAACAAAGAATAGTGTACAAATAAAAATACATAGTAATGTAAATTCTAATCCAACAATTAAATGCAAAAGTAAAATGAGTAACACATTGAAAATAGGGTGTTCAGTTTAAGCAAAGGAAGACAGAACATTAGAACAATCTAGATGAGAAACAGCCATTCAGACCAATAGAGCCTACCAGTCATAATCATTTATTCTAAAATTATAAAAATATTTATAATGCTAGAAGTATCAAAAATAAAACAAGTGAGTTAGAGTTCTATGTAGCAGAGAATAATTATTATATTATAGCAATAATAGAAATCTGGATAAAAAAAACATGGGGATGAGTATAACAGAGAGAGATGTACATTTTTAGGAAGGATAGACAAACCAGAAAAGGAAGTGGGCTTGCTGTTTGTATCACAGAGAATTTTAATTCACATCCACTTCAATTAGACAATGAGCCCCACCTTAGTGAGGAAATCTGGTTTCATCTCAAAAGTATTAGGGAAAGAGACCTTATTTTAGGAGTATGTTATCGATCGCCCAATGTAGACAGAAATTTCAATGCACTTTTTTTAGTAATATTAAAAAGAAAAGTTTACAGGAGGATATTATAGTCATAGGGAACTTTAACTACTCAAATGTTAACTGGGCTAACCTTGCAAATAGAGAAGTACAAGAGGATTTTTTAGAAGTAATCAGTGACTGTTTTTTAACAAAGTATGCACCAATACAGGGGGGAAGCCTGTCTAGATTTAGCCTTTTGTAATAATCAGGATAGAATTGAGGGTGTAGAGGTGATTGAACCACTAGGGTTAAGTGACCATTTTGATTAGTTCATCAAAAACACGGACACACATTTGGAAACGTATTAAGTGTAAATTTTGTGCAAACATTAGGAAGTTTTTTCTTTACACAGAGAACCATAGACAATAAACTCCCTAGTAGGACTTTAAGGACTCTCAAAACTAGACTTCATGTTATTTTAGAAGAATTAAGTGGATAGGACTGGCAAGCTTTGCTGGGCTGAATGGCCTGTTCTTGTCTACATTGCTCTAATGTTCTAATATGCTTTATACATACTGTCAGAAACTCCACACAGAGCCATAGCAAGGTTTGGGGCAGCCACCCGTATAATTGGTATCCTTGCTGCAAAATCGTGAATATATTACTCAGCACTGATGTACACAAAACCGAGTCCAAAACAGAACTGAGGGAATAAGGAAAAGGTGGAGGCTTTTAAAGGGGAAGACAGGAAGTGAAGTCCAATGGGTCAGGCTCATAAGGGTCTTCAGCCATAGGCTCGAGCCCGGATGTGACATCAAAGGGGCCGGAACCGACAAGGTCTTCTTTCATAGGCTTGGACCCGGAAGTGATGTCAACAGGGCCAGGTGTAATCTCCCGTGGATGGTCTGCAGGAAAGCAAGAAAAAGAATCAGTGCACTCTGCCACCTTGCCCTTACTCAAGCCCTTAAACTGCCTCCCATGCGCACGTGTTTGACAATACACATACATATATATATATAGTTGAATAAGCGCTCCTTAGCGCCTCTTGAACCCTCAGACGACACGTCATACACCTGATACAAGTCCAATATTTGTAGTTTTTATTGTAATAATGTGCCCTAAGCACCTCCACTCCACAACACTCCAATAATAAATCAATAATTATACACAATACCAACTCCTCTACTCCTCCCAGCAGCTCTGTCGCACTCCCTCCCAACTCCGGCTCGGGCTGCTGGGGTTACCCATAGTCCCTTTATACCTCTTAACTCGGAAGTGTTTCTGTCCCTCAGTCCATGTGACTCTTAACACTTCCGGGTCAGGTGAAAACTCATTTTCTTCAACCCGGAAGAACATAATTGCTTCTGTCCCCTCGACTGGGAAGTACTTCCGGGTTATAAGGCAAACAGAAGTCCCTGGGCCTCCCTGGAGTGTCCCCATGGTATCCAGCAGAGCTGTGAAGGGAAACTCCAAGGTCCATGATGCCCTGCTGGAACCCGGGGCATCTCCACGTTGCAGGGAGGGCTCCACCTGGCGGCTTGGGGGTATTAGCCGGGATAAACTGCCGGCCATAGTCCACTATATATAAAGTGGTTTTTCTTCCTGAGCTTTCAACCCCTACCAGGGGTCTTCATCAGAGGATAATGCTTAGACTTACAAGAATCAAAGGCAATATATATATATATATATATATATATATATATATATATATATATATAGTGGGATACGGCCCGGACACAGAGAGGTAGACACCGATGGTTCAAACACCCCCTCCAAGGATTCCGTGCCTTCCTATTTGGGATATCACATGGGACCGCTCACACCCCTGTCACCTCAGCCGACGTTGGGGTTTCCCTCTGCCTCCACAGAGGGCAGCCCTTCTCTGGAACGTGAGCAGCCAGCCTCACGTCCTCCCTTATCAGAGGAACCGGCTCTCTTCCTTCTGTTCCTCTTCTTTCTCTGGGACGTCGTGACGGTTCAGGTCTCCCTATGGGAGAGGTATAGATCCTGTCCCGTCTGCGTCCTTGTAGAGTGGCGTGAGACTGAGGCTGGCTCAGGGCATGGGGCCCTGGGACACCCAGCACACATCAGCCGGTGCCCTGACTGCCCTCTCGCTCTTTCCCCCCTCTCCACGCGCTTGGCTCTCACCATCACATTCACTATCGGAGCCCCAGCTACTTGAATCCGATCACGTATTAAATCTTAAGGGTTCTTTTTTGCTTAAGGATAAAAATTAAGGCCTCCCTTATCCTTTACAGTGCTGGTATTACTTACCCGCACCACCGCGCCACTCTGGCCGAAGACTCCAGTGTTGCGCCGATCCGCCCATTGTCGCAGCTTCGTCATGGACGTGGCCGCCTTCACCTTCAGCTCCTTCAATACTTTACGGAGCACGCATATTACCTGGAAAAGTGACTCTGCAGGCTGAAGGCACTCCTCCAGCTTTCGCAGAGCCACCGGCAAGCACAGTTCGTCAGCCGGCAGTGGACTTACCTTTTGCTCAGCCACACCTGCCGACTGCGTGCTGTGGGGCCTCTCCTCTGGCCCAGTTGGGTACGTCCCTGGCTCGGGATGGACTTTAATTGGTCCCGCCTTCAACAAATCATCAGCGGGCATACAACACACACTGTCCAATCCTTTGCCTGTCTTGGGGAGGGACTTCTGGTCCGCGGCCATCTTCTTTGCCCTCCTCCTGGTGCAGCGGCGAGCCTCCAGGCAACCTCACAGCTGCCACAGCCTTTCAAGCTGCAGTGACTTCTCTTCCGCAGCTTTTTCGCGGATCCGTGCAGTCCCTGCCTGCAACAGAAAACACAAGTCCGGCCCCCCAGGGCTGACTGCTGTTGGGCAGGGCACTTACCTCCCAGGTTCCGTCTCTCCGAGGCGTCTTACTCGGCATGGCCTTCATAGATGCGATGCCGTCCCGGGCATCCTCAGCGACGGCGTGTTCGTGGGAGCCCGCTGCACTCCGGCTGCGCTCATTGTTGTCATTCCGCACCAGTGGGAAATGGCCCTTCTGTGGACTGGATGCAGTGCGTGTTTTGGCTCACCTGCTGCGCTGGGCTGTCCACAAAATAATTTAAGTAGACAGTTCCCCGCTTAGTATCAGGCGGAGAGTCCCATCTAGGGTGCCATTGTGGGATACGGCCCAGACACAGACAGGCAGACACTGATGGTTCAAACACCTACACACGTTTATTCATATTGACAGTGAAACAGCACACAACCCAGTATTCCTGTAATCTCAACCAAAAAGTCCAGGCCTCTCACAATGCCTCTCTTCAGGTCCACTTCCACTCCTCTCCTCCTGAGCTCTGTCTTTCTTCCTCCCGACTCCAGCCATCGAATGGAGGGAGGCAGCCCCTTTTATATCCACCCGGATGTGCTCCAGGTGCCTCCCAACGAACTCCTGCCGCCACTCCCTGGTGTAACGGAAGTGCCGGATGTGCACCCGGAAGCACTCTGGGTGTCCCTGGTCTTCTTCCCCCCAGCACTTCCGGGTGTGGCAGAAGTGCCGAGGGCCAGGGCTCCTCAGGCATTTGGGTGCCCCCTGGTGGTGACCACGGGTCCCTATAGGGTTGAGCTTCCAAGCTCCTTTCCCGTGGTCCCCATAGCCACAAGGGAGGTCACCACCTCGTGGTCTGGAGGAGGCATAATCCCTCCTCTGGTCCTTCCGGGCATCCCGGCTGGGTACCGCCCCCAGCCGCTTGCCACAATATATATATATATACACTACCCCAATTCCAAAAAAGTTTGGACGCTGTGTAAAAAGAATGCAATGCTTTGCAAATCTTATAAACCCTTATTTTATTCACAATAGAACACAGAAAACATATCAGGCATTTAAATGTACCATTTTAAGAAAAAAATAAGGTCATTTTGAACTTGATGGAAGCAACACATCTCAAAAAAGTTGGGCTGGGACTAAACAGAAATAACTGGAGGAACATTTTGCACTAATTAGGTTAATTGGCAACAGGTCAGTAACATGATTGGGTATAAAAAGAGCATCTTATACAGGCAGAGTCTCTCAGAAGTAAAGCTGGGCAGAGATTTACCAATCTGCAAAAAAATGTGTCTGCCATAACCATGGCTATATCTGCTATAGATTTTCCTAAAAGTTATATTTTATTTGTTGTTATGTGTTACTGAGTTTACTTTTCAGATTTGGGTTTAAAGGTAGTCAGCCCACCATAATAATTTTACAGAAATGATGGTTATGTATTTCAGTGAAGACACAAATTGGCAGAGGTCAGTTCTTCAAATAAAAAGGAGCGAAACAGAATAAGAATTTACTAAACAATTCAAGTCATTTTCTAAAGTTTTTATTTTAAGAATATATTTTAGCCTGAACAGAACTGAACAGTTGAATTCCACGGCTGCATGTTCCAGTCAAGAGCAACTGAGCAAGAGACCTAACATCTGATGCACATGAGCTTAACAAAATGTACACAATGAAAAAAAAATATTAATTTATAAGAACAACAAATTAGGCACAAAATAGTCATTTTAAAAAGACTTGAATATTCTTGCAACAACCAAGACAGATCACTTACCAAATAAATATATGTGGGATATTTGCGCATTCAGATTTACAATATGAGGGAATTATTTGATTTGTTCTGGATATCTGCACTCCTACACTGAATTTCAAGCCCTGTATATTCTCTTTTAAATCATGTGGATAGCCGGGTACATGTGCATTGTTAACCTGAGGAAGAGATGGCATCAGTAGGAACTATGGGAAGAAGGCAAGTTGGCTGAAGCATTGTGGGTCCTGGCATTCATGTGGATGTTACTTTGACATGTACCATGTACCTAAAGATTATTGCAAACTACATACACTCCATCATTGCAACAGTATTCCCTGAAGGCAGTGACATCTTTCAGAAGGATAATGCATCCTACCACACTAAAAAAATACTTAGAAACGTGACATAGAGTTCAAGGTGTCGACTCAGACACCACAGGACACCTACAAAGTTCTTATGGAGTCCATGCCTCGAAGTGTCAGAGTTGTTTTGCTGGCATGACCTACACAATGGGGACCTACATAACACTAGAAAGGTAGTTTTAAAGTTGTGGCTGATTGCTGTGTGCATATACATGCATTATATATACAGTTGTGCTCATAAGCTTACATATCCTGGCAGAATTTATCAAATATTGGTCATTATTCGGAAAATATAAGTAATCATGCAGAAAGCTTTACTTTTAATTAGGGATTGTGCTCAGGCAAAGCAATTTACTATCACATAATTGTGCCCTTTTTAAATCATAATGATAACTGAATCACCCAAATGGGCTTGATCAAAAGTTTAGATACCCTTAAATGTTGGGGATGATTATATATACTACACAAGTTGACATACACAAGTTAAAATTAGGGTTAATTAAGGGAGAGTGTCCACACTTGTAACCTCCTGGATTGTAATCAGTGGCTGTGCATAAATAATCAATTTAAATTCACGTAGAGCTGCACTGACTTTGTTGTATACCAAGCCATGGGAAAAGCAAAAAAACTGTCAAAGAACCTGTGAGAAAATGTTGATTTTCATAAATTAGTGAAAGGATATAAAGAGATCTGAAAATGCCTGTCAGTAGTGTTCAAACTCTGATAAAAAAGTGGAAAGTTAGGTGCTCTGTCGTTACCAAGCCATGGTCAAGTAGACAAACCAAGATGTCAGCCACAACTGCAAGGATCATTTGTCGAACTGCCAAGGGAAACAACGCACAAGCCACTTCAGCTGAGATACGGGCTTCTTTCCAAACAAGTGGTATTACTGTTTTAAGATGCACAATAAGGAGGTACTTGAACAAAAATGGGCTGCATGGTTGAGTTGCAAGAAATAAATCTTTATTCTGCCAATGCAACAAAACAGCCCACTTAACAATATGCCAAACAGCATCTAGACAAGCCTCAAAACTTCTGGAACAAAGTGATGAGACCAAAATTGAACTTGAGAGGATGCAACAAGGCCCATGACGAAAAGCACACCATCCCTACTTTGAAACATGGATGTGGGTCTCTAATGTTCTGGAGGTGTGTGAAAATTGATGGCAAAATGAATGCAGCATCTTGCCAAAAATATTGGAGGACAACTTGCATTCATTAGTCCAGAAGTTGTGTATGGGATGCACTTGGATCTTCCAACATGACAATGATCCAAAACACAAGGACAAGTTAACACATCAGTGACTACAGCAGAAAAAAATGAAGGTGCTGGAGTGGCCAACACGGTCTCCTGACTTCAATTTCATTGAGCTGCTTTGGGGAAATCTCAGATGTGCAAATCATGCAAGACAATCCAAGAATTTATGGGACCTGGAGGCTTTTTGTCAAGAAGAATGGGCAGCTCTACCACCTCAGAATATCTAGGGACTCATTCACACTATTTCGAAAAACTACATTCCATCATTGCTAAAGGGTGCAATAAACACTGTTATGAACTAAAGTTATGTATATATGGCCGGGATGCTAGCTGGATGGAAGGACCGCGAGAGAGAGCATCGGCAGGGTACTACCTTCCCCGGGACGCTAGAAGGCAGCCTTTCTGGGCTGCTGTGGCACCATGGGTTCCTACAGGGCATGCTGGGAGTTAGAGTTTAGCACAGACCTGTTGGGTTCTGGTGGGGCCACCAGGGGGAGCTGCAGAGCCCTACATTGGGCTTTCGCCACAACTAGGAGTGATTCTAGGTCAGATTAATGAGCCACCCGAAACATTCCCAGGGCCAACATAAAAGGATCCGCTTCACTCCATTCAGGGAGCCAGAGTCAGGAGGAAGGGAGATGAAGCTTACTGGAGGAGGAGGAGGAGGAGGAGTGGAGGCAAAGAGAGAAGTAGAGAAAGAAGAAAAGAATGTGTTTTGTGCTTTGTGTACTGAGAACTGTGCTGTGAAGGTGGGAAATGAGGGAAAGTGTTTCCCATCTGGAAAAAATAAACAGCGTGTGCTGAACTTGTGTCTCTGCCTGTCTGTATCGGGATTGGGGCAGCTTGTGCGCCCCCGGTATTCCACAATATATCTATTCATCTATTGTGATGGACGCCCAAGAAGGAAAAGATGAGGGAAGGCAGCAACTTTTGGACACTGTCTCCCCCAAGACGCTAGATGACAGCTCCCCTGGAGTATAGTGGTGACCCAGATTCCCGCAGGGCATCCTGGGACTTGGAGTTTGGTTTCACAGCCCTGTTGAGTGCCGTGGGTGCCACCAGGAGGAGCTGTCGAAGGACTGGGGGAGTCATACTTTCCCTATAGCCCGGAAGTACTAATAGATCACGTGGACAGGAACCCCAAAGTACTTCTGGGCTGACTAAAGAATTTGAGTTCTCCATCTGAAGTGCTGGCAAGCTATGTTGAAGGAAGAATAGAAGCATTTCTGGGTAGGGCACTATATAAAGAACTGCTTAAGACCCAGCAGACAAGCCTGAGTCGAGAAAAATAAAGCAAATAAAAAATAAAGCAAATAACACAAGGACATCATTCCAGATGTAAACCTAAGGTGGACAATGCTTGCTGGGAGGTGTGGAGGAGAAGAATATTGTGCTTTATTGCTGAACCTATTGTGGTTTTTGTCAAGAAGAATGGACAACTCTACCACCTCAGAATATCTAGGGACTCATTCACACTGTGGAGGCACTGTGTGGGAAGAAGAAATAATAAAATACTTCTTGGGGGTTTTAACCTGTGTCCAGAACGTTTGTCTGTTGGGGTTAAAAGGGGCAATATATATATGTGTGTGTGTGTGTGTGTGTGTGTGTGTGTACTGTAAGGTTTCTAAACTCTTTTGGGACTCCCCCCAATGGGACGACACACCGAAAAGTGGCCCAAAGCGTGATCGCCATATCTGTGAAAGACAGTTTATCTGTTGCCGGGGCAACCACAGGCTTCAGCACTACAGCAGCTCACCGTGAAAGCAAATCTGGGCTGACTGGGCTGACTGCGGTCGCTCTGTAAGTGCTTGTTGTTGATGGGTGATGCAAAGAACATTATAAATGCAGGGAACAGTATTACTTGGCCACAACCCTGCCTGATTGCTGTGTCTGTGTATAGGAGAGTGGTAGTTCCCGCTACAATAAATAACCTTGCTTTTTCTGTTTCAAGCAGAATAAAGCTGGTTTTGCTAAAGTACTGAGACTCAGCCTTGTCTTTTGGGGTGCAAGACAGGGACTCACACATCACAATATATATCCACAATAAAGAGTTAGAGCACGACCCGGAGATCCTGTATAATAAACAAGCAGTAATCATTTTTTCAAACAGGAGTTTTAAAGGGAGCTGATTTCAAAATGGCAGAACGTCCAGTCATATGTCCTTCTGGCAGGAGGAACCGGTTCCAGGCATACAGACACTGGAAACAATGTCAATGATGTTACAGCTGTCAATTATCTAGTCTACAGGGGGAGGAAGAGAAAAGACATTAGAGCACAGTGTCAACCCCTAGAGCGCCGTGTAATTACAATCACCAGAGCCCTTATGCTGTCCTTTACTATATGCACACATGTGTGACAATACATATATATATGTTGAGATTGACAGGTACGCTCATGCTTCCCAGTCTAATCCTACTGACTATCCACTGAAATAACAAAACAAAAGACATTATGACTGTGGTGGGCTGGCACCCTGCCCGAGGTTTGTTTCCTGCCTTGCGCCCTGGGATTGGCTCCAGCAGACCTTCGTGACCCTGTAGTTAGGATATAGCGGGTTGGATAATGGATGGATGGAAAACATTATGAAAGTTTGGGTCATCATTGATGATCCCACTATAATTATTAAAAAAAAAAATAAAGCAAATAACACAAGGACATCATTCCAGATGTAAACCTAAGATTTCACTGGAGAAAGGTGGCAGTGCTGTCAGGTGATTTAGGTGATGAGGTGGGGGTGGGGGGGGGGGGGCATAAGTGATGTCATGTGTTCTTGAGGTATGTGTTTCCGGATCAGCAGAATGAAGGAAAGGAGAAGTGTTATATGGCAGTGCCAGCCCTTGACTCGGGGTGGAATTACAGGTCAACATATCCTGAAGTTGTCTCACATGTGTGGAGTGGTGACTCTGAGTCTAAGGATCTACACTGGTATCTGGAAGGTGGCTGTCTCATATCCCATTATTGCCATAAGGGATCTTACTCTGTTGGGCTCTTAAACAAGGCCCTTTACCTTAAAATTGCTACAGGGTGCTGTTCAATGGCTGACCCTGCATCATGACCTCCAAAGGTCTTGCAAAAAGACAGTTTTCCCTCAGGGATTAATAAAGTATACCAAATCAAATATCAAATATCAGATCAAATCTTGTTATAGTGAATACCAAAGTAATATTGCTTGTTGGCTGATCAAACATTCATGCAACATCATGTTTAATAAATTTGGTTTTAACAAAATGTAACTTTCTGTATTTGAAACGAGATAGGAATTGCGACATGGGTAATCACCCTGCTTTAACTCTCATCTTCAGATTAGAATAATACCAGTGGCTCAGAATCAACTCTGTGGCAGATGTGGTCTGGAGAAGAGAGGTCAGGAGACTGCAAGGAAGACCAGGTCCAAGCCTGGTGTTATATGTTCTAAACATTGTGCTACAAGCACATTATGCAGCAAACCTGATCCCACAGAGGACAACCAATTAGTTTGTCCTTAGTTTACTGTTTACAAGATGCAGCGGAACAGGTACAGACCTGTCCTTGCGCTGCTGTCATTAGAGATGATTAATCATCGGCAACCCTGGTCACAACACAGGTATATGTATTTTCCCCATGTTCGTTATAAAGAAATTTAGTATAAAAAATATTTTTATGGTCCAATGAATTTCATAATAACAGCATTCCAACTGTGTATATATAAAACATACAGTAAAAACAAAACATCTCTCTCTGTAAGCAATGAAACTTATTTTCATATATAAACTATAGAACATAAAATAATAAAAGGCTGCACCCTCTACACATATGACTGTGTCCCCACTCACCATAGCAACAAGATTATAAAGTTTGCGGATGACACGACGGTGGTCGGACTCATCTCGGGCAAGGAGGGTGAGCTAGCATACAGGGACGAGGTGGAGCGACTGTCAGAGTGGTGCACAGTCAATAACCTGCTCCTCAACAACAAAAAAACAAAGGAGCTTGTTATTGACTTTAGGAAAAACAAAACTGACATCCAGCCACTCACCATTGGCGGGGCATGTGTGGAGAGGGTCCCGGTGTTCAGGTTTCTGGGTATGGAGCTGGAGGATGACCTGACCTGGAGTGCCAACACCAAGGAGCTGCTAAAGAAGGCACAGCAGAGACTGTATTTTCTGAGAATTCTCAGAAAGAACCACCTCCCAAAAAATCTGCTCCTTGCTTTTTATCATTGTTCCATTGAGAGTGTGCTCACGTACGGACTGTGTGTGTGGTACGGCAGTTGCACTTCCTCAGAAAAGAAAGCGCTACACAGGGTCGTCAGGATAGCGGAGAGAACAATTGGTTGTACCCTCCCCACTCTGGAACAAATCTACACCTCCCGAAGCTGCAAAAAAGCAATAGACATTTCGCAGGACTCATCACATCCCGGTCATTGCCTCTTCCAGCTTTTGCCATCGGGCAAGAGATACAGAGCTATGAAAACTAGGACAAACCGCCTTAAAAACAGCTTTTATCCGAAAGCAATCATGGCCCTGAACTCAAAATAAAACTGCTCTATATTATTCTTCCAATGTGCAATATATACCTTAGGTCAACAAGTGCAATTTGTATATTTATTACTATTCGGTTTGTTATTATATTCTGTCTTTTTGTCATTTTAACCCTTATTCCTCACACTGAGTTGATTGCACCTTCAATTTCGTTGTTCCTTTGTAAAAGTGACAATGACAATAAAGATCTATCTATCTATCTATCTATCTATCTATCTATCTATCTATCTATCTATCTATCTATCTATCTATCTATCTATCTATCTATCTATCTATCTATCTATCTATCTATCTATCTATCTATTATACAATACGTCTAACTCCTAACTTCAAATGAATATCCAGGTGTTATCTGGGTAAAGTAATTTAAAGTTTCACTTTTCCAATTGACACCACCCAAAGGTTTGTTTGCCCTTTTTTATATCATATAATTGATTCTGTTATAACTTTGCATAGAATCTGGAAGATATGAAAAACTATTACATTCTTTGTTCTTCTTTTATATACTTGTTTTACTTTTTATTTTTTTCTCTGCCCTTTTTATTCACCAAAGTTTAAAGTTATGTGACCAGAAAAAGAAACATCAACTAGTGTGTTGGATTTGACTGCTCTTCATTACGCACTCTATCCAAAGGAATCATTTTGCTTGTCAATCATAAACCAAGTAGAAACCAACAACAAAACAAGTGTACATAAACACTGCACAGATCAAAATGATCATAATATTTGGTTTCAGAGAAACTGGCATACCCTAATCTGGTTTAGAGTAATAAAGTTTGGAGTTGTTACCCTACATTTTCTAAATGGCCTAATGATTACCTGATCAAAGGTTCAAAAGCCTAAAAAGTTTTTAATGTATTCATCCATTTTAGCCTCCCACATCACCATGTATAAATACTACCAAACTTGTAGGCCTTTGCTGATGCTAAGAAACATGTTGCAGTGCTAGCAATTGACATACTAACATGCTGAAAACTTCCTCTGTGAACTGAGCTGAGAGTTGTGTATTTTGTATGTGATTTATGATGGATAATTCATTTGTGGCATCTGTTCCGAAAACTTTGTTTTTTGGCAATGCAGTACTTTTACAGATTGTTTACCCTTTAGAAAAGTGTCTTGTTGTTTTTTGCACCTGCACATTAGCAAAACAGATGAGCTTGCATTTCAAGGTGGAAAAGTTTGTGGAGGCTAGTGTTGTACAAAGCAGGTGAAGCACAAGCTGAATTCAACAGAAGCAATCAGACAGTAAGTAAATAGTTGACAGTCATTGTTGTTAATAGTAATATTCAGTTAATAGCAATTACACTATCCATTTTATCAGAGAGGAGGGAAGTAAAGGATAGGAATAATACTTCTAATGTGCTCAGTTACACCAAGCACTAGCTGGCAGGTGATCATAGTTGAAATAAAACAAAGGCAAACATCATAATGGAAGAGGAGGCATTTAAACAGGTATTGTCATGATAGTGGCATCAGAATCAGGGTAGAAAGGATAACAAAAGAAAAAAATTGATATGAAATGGCCCATACAATGCGTCCATGTAAATTTCACTTTAGTGATAATGCAGAATATTTTTCAATACAGTCATCTGTACTGTACAATAATATACAATAATGTACTTTAACTTATATTTATTATGCATTATGTACACAAATAAATGTAGTGCAAAATGAGCAGAAAATGGTGTCTCCTCTTCCTTTTCATCATCTAGCATTTTCTCTGACAGGCCAAACAAGCTTTCAGCTGTCTCCACTTACATATTTCTTTGAGTGTGTAAGTTGTGAGCATCCATGCTGCTCCTTATCGTGGAGTAATTTCTGGCTCAGGAAAGGCATTCTTTTGTTCAGCATTCTAATGTGAAAGATTGTCAAAGACTATTCTATACAGCATTCTAATTCACAGGAAACAGCCTCGGACTGACAAATTCGGGATCACCTGCGGGATCAGCTGCCATCGTATGAGTCTTTAGAGACAGTTTACTCACCTGTTGTTCTGTTCTCTCTCTGTCCTGTGCAGACTGCATCTGACCCAGTCCTAGCCTCTGCTATAACAGCAAGGTGTCCAATCTAAAATTTGTTTGGTCAGGACTCTCCAGCCTGTCTTTTGTGGAACCCATGTAACCCAGATGTGATAAACTGTATGTGCATGTGTGCACATCCTTGTGTATTTAAAAAAATTACTCATACAAAAATATTGCAAATCAATAGGCCTGGTCCAATGACTATTGAGAGAGCAGGATGCAAAATTCCTGGTTAAATTAACAATTTTTTTATTGAATTTATTTAAAGCATGTAACATTCCATTCAATCAAATCAAACTTAACAAAACTAAATTCCCGTGTGATGGCTTTAGAAGTGGCTGAGCGCAACAGAACAGCTTTGGGGTATACAGCTTTATTTGGTAGCATAATCCACAAGGAATAAAATGCACTTGTGTCTTCGGGCTCTAGAGGTCTGACTAAATCGACCCCAATTATGTGGAAGGGAATATCAGTCAGGGGAATAGGAACAAGAGGAGCATGGTCCTTTCTAGGAATTTGTCGCTATTGACACTCCGGGCAGGAAGTGCAAAAGCGATGAACCTCCTCATTGATTCCCGGCCAGTAGAAGCGGAGCTTGATCCGCTCCAGGGTTTTCTCGGTGCCCAAATGGCCACCTAGGAGGTGGGCGTGTGCTAACTCACAGACCTGCCGCCGGAAGGTCCGTGGGATTAGCAGTAGCCTTCTCTCCTGCACTTCATGCTCAGCTACGTGATACAGAAGGTCATTTTCTAACACAAAGTGAGGACCTTGTGGCATCGACTGGTTAGTGCGCTGGCCATTGACTAGGACCACTGCATTGTTTGCAGACTTCAGGGAATCGTCTCTCCACTGCTCCCTTTTAAAAGAAGCCTGGCATCTCTCTAAATTGGAACCGCATAAAGGAGAGAGAGTCTGGGCCGACCTCAAGGGGCGTGGTTTCCTCCCATTCCGTCTCTGCGCTGGTGGATGACGTATTGGCATGCGATGGCACGGGAGTTGCCACGTCACTTGGGGGGCCACTTCATCTCTCTCTGCCGGCTGGTTACACGGCGTGGAGGCAGCTTGAGATGGCTCATTCCCATCTGTAACTAGGCCCAAGTTAACCCCAGAAGTGGTATGTGTCTCACCACTTTTAATTTTAGACCAGTCCCGCCCTAGTATCACCAGGTGTGGAGGATCTGGGAGGACCGCCTCGGTTAATTTCTGAACTGATCCTCCGTAACTGATGACACAACAGGCGGACCTGTACCAGCGGATTTCTCCGTGGACACAGGTTATACTGGTCTCAAAGTTTAACCACTGTCGCGGTAGCACAAATTGGCAGGCAACAATGGAAATGTTGCTGCCGGAATCGAACAAAGGAGTTGTTTTGTACCCATTTACGATCACCACGCCTGTGTGTGAGACAGCTAACGGGTTAGTCAGAGCACACCAACCCCTCTTCCCCCTCCTCACTCCCAAAAGGTTTGCGTGCCCGCGACTCCGGGGATGTCGGCACAAGCTCTGGGTTGTACGTGGGGGGGCTTGGGGGTGGGGCTAGGTTTTGGGATGTAATCCGGTTGAGTATGACTGCGGGACAGTTTCGCTCCCCCAGATTGTGAGGCCATCCTTTGTGTCTCTACGAGCTCTATGAGCTCTGCCATATTTTGAAACTGTTTACCCCAGACCAGCTGGGTGAAGCCACGGGGTAGTGTTTTCAGGAGCAGGTAGCAGGCCACCTGCTCTATTACGTGGGAAGGCTTGTTTTCCTGTGGCTAAAGCCACTGCCCTACCTTTGCCCATAAGGACCAGGCTTGTTGAGGGGTCTGCTGCTCTGGGTCGAACCTCCAGTTTCTCAGTCTATTCACCTGCCAGTCTGGGGCAGCCCTAGGTGGAAATTGGGGCTCTGGCTTCACAGGGAGGTGGGCATTCTCCTCTGAGAGAGCATAATAAGCCTCTTTTGCCCCCAAGGAGCAGCCCAATTCTGTGAGCCCTTCCCGCACACTCCCTGGCCTGCCTAGGTTGCCTAGTGAAGCATGCCGGGCGCAGAGCTCGTACCGGGTCACTCTGAAACACGGGACACCCTCCCTGCCTGAAAACTCGGCCCCGGTACGCTCCCACCTAGGTGTATTGCAGGTCCTGTCGCCTTCTCTTCTGGGACTTCTCCATCCTGCCGACTACGCCAACGTCACAAACTCGACACAGAGTCATAGGAAGGTTTGGGGCAGCCACCCGTTTAATTGGTTTCCTGGCTTCAAAAGTCGCTTAAATGAATACGGCACTGATGTGCACATAACCAAGTCCAAAACAGAACTGAGGGAATAGGAAAAAGGTGCAGGCATTTAAAGGGGAAGAGAGGAAGTGAGATCATAGGGGTCGGGCTCATGAAGGTCTTCAGCCATTGGTTCGAGCCCGGACGTGACATCACAGGGGCTGGAGATGGCAAGGTCTCCTTCCATAGGCTCGGTTCTGGAAGTGATGTCAAGAGAGCCAGGTGGAATCTCCCGGAAATGGTCTACAGGAAAGGGAGAAAAAGAGTCAGTACACTCTGCCACATCCTGGTATGCCTCGGAACTGCTCTTACTCAAGCCCTTTAGCTGCCTCTCATGCGCACGTGTGTGACAATGGATATTTCAAATTCCAAATAAATGAGGTTATAATTGAACCTAATTTGTTAAAAAATGATTTGTTAATTTATATGGGGATGTTTTTAATAGAAACAGAAGCTTAGAGAGGATATTCATCTTGATAGTGTTAACTCTCCCCGTTAAAGTAAGATGGAGGGTAGACCATCTATTCACATCTTGTTTAACTTTGTCCATGCAAACAGCAACATTTTGTTAAAAAAGAGCTTTATATTTTTATTTATGATGTTGAACCCTAGGTATTTAAACTGATCTGCAATGATAAAAGGAAAGGTGTTCAATCTAATGCTGTTTGCTAAAGAATTCACTGGACATTTGTTCAAATTAATTTTGAGTCCAGATATCTTTTGAAATTCTGCTAGTAAAGTTAATGCTGCAGGCACTGAATTTTGTGGGTTTGATATATACAGTACCATTTCATGTGCATATAGTGTGTGATATATGGCCGGCAGTTTATCCCAGCCAATACCCCCACGCCGCCAGATGGAGTCCTCCCTGCCACATGGAGGTGGTCCGAATTCCCGCAGGGCATCCTGGTCAATGGAGTTCAACGTCACAGCCCTGCTGGATACCATGGGGGCCACCAGGGGACGTTGCAGGGAGGCATGAGTTTTTATTATAGCCCGGAAGTATTACCTCGTCACGGGGACGGAAGAAATGAAGTACTTCCAGGTTGAAGAAAAAGAAGAGTTCATCTGACCCAGAAGTGAAGGACGGAAGCACTATAAAAAGACTGTGGGAGATCTCAGCAGTGAGCCGAGTTGGGAGGGTGTGGAACGGAGCTGCTGGGAGTGGAGGATTGTGATTAGAGTATTGATTATTGAATTATTGAGTACTTTGGAGTGGAGGTGCTTTGTGCACATTATTATTGTAATAAATATAATTATTGGACTTTTACCTGGTGTCTCAACGTGTTGTCTCAGGGTTCAAAGGATGGACAGCGCCCCCTATCTGTCACAAATGATATTTTCTGTAAAAGTCCTTCTCTGAAAATCCCTTTTATTTCTGATGTGCTTTGAAAGTGAACAGCCAATGGCTCAATGGCAATTGCAAATAGCAGTGTGTGACAAGGGGAATCCTTTTCTAGTACCACGTTCTAGTTTGAAGTAGTCTGTGAAAGTGTTGTTAATACAAACTGAAGTTTCTGGACTGGTATACAGTAGTTTGGTCCATGCACATATGTTAGGGCCAAACCCAAATTTAGGCAAAGTGGTGAATAGGTAATCCCATTCAACCATATCAAATGTTTTTCCTGAATCAAAAGGTAATAAGATCTCTGGAGTGTTGGAATTTATGGGTGAATATATTACATTAACACCAGAATTACCAAAGCCTACAAAAAAACTTGTAGATCCGTCCCACCTTAAATCGCTTTGCACCTCTCCATCAGCGTCTTTTGTCCTGTAAATGTGTTTATATAGCAGCATGCAGCCTACTATCACATCCCCCCATCCACCGCACAGTTTTCTCAACTCAAGTCTGTTTACCTGCGTGTCAGTTGCTTAGAATCATATACAGTGAGAAGTCAAGCAAAATGACACCTTTTATAAATATTATATCGTTATTTGGAACACATGCATTTCATGTTTATGTAAACACATCCTTAAAACAGAAACGTTTTTCATGTTTTAGTAATAATTGACAAAATGTAGATATGAAGTATATAATGTGTTAAGCCTGAAGTCCAAATATCAAATAAACACTTTCACAAAAGGTACAAATATAACAGAACAAGTGTGCTTCTATTCAAGACTATAACTGCAGAAAAAAAAACCCACGTTAGGGTGCGACAGTGACACGCATTTGCTACAACCGCTTCAGTGGCGCAACTGTATCAACTGTTAACTGCTTTAATAAATCCGATTTGGTCTTGTGATATTACTGAAGGGAGTACTTTTTCAATCCTTCTAGGTAGGACTTTGGAGAGTATCTTAACATCTTTATTAAGAAATGAGATTAGGCTGTATGGTGCACATTGTAATACGTCCTTATTTTTCTTAGCAAAAAAACAGTAATTAATGCTTGGTGAAAAGTTTGAGGTAGAATTTTATTGTCTCTGGCTTCTATAAAAGTTGCTAATAAAAAACTTGATTGAAAATTTTTTATAAAATTCAGCAGGGTAGCCATCAGGACCTGGTGCTTTCCCACTCTGAAGTGAGTTTATAGTGTCCAGTAATTCTGATAGTGTCATAGGTTTATCTAATTCCTCTGCACTGAGAGTATCTAGCTGTGGTATCCGTAATGTATCAAAAAACTCATTAGATTGTGTCTTGTATTCTTTAAACTGAGTAGAATATAAGGACTAATAGTAGTCTTTAAATGTGTGAATTATATTTTAATGGCCAATGATTCTATCTCCATCTGTGTTTGATTACTGATAGTGTATTGCGAACTTCCTTCTTGTGGATTTGTTGAGCTAAGATTTTATTAGCCCCTAAGCAGCGATGTAGAAGGAATAGAATAGAGATATCTATTGGCGATCCAGTCTAAACACTATAAACCTAGAAGAGACTCGAAAGAATAGATTCAGGGTATGATGTTAAACAGTACCCATGGAGATGCAGATAATGTATGGAAAAAAAAATGTATACATATATATATATATATAAAGTATGCATATACGCATACATACACACATGTATATGTAAATATATATGTAAACATGTGTATGCACATATATGAAAATATATAGAGTATATACATATACACATACACACACATGCACACACACATGCATACACATACAAATAGAATTATAATTGTAATTAAAATGTTAAAGTAGCAGGGAAGGAAATAAGATGTAAAATTATAGTTAAAGCCTCACTGCAAATAGGCCAAATTGCAGGTACAGTCTTCTTTGCCTTGCCAGGACACGATGTGACTCACAATCGTATTTAAAAAAAGTGTCAGGATCAATTTTTTTTAGCTCTTTTCTGCTTCATCCGGAGAACTAAATGTAGAACTTGCCTTGAATTTCCAATCTTAATTTAGCAGGACATAAGACATTGTGGCTAAATTCAGCTTTGCGTAAGCGTTGTTTAACACTGTAAAATGTTGAAAGTGAAAAATCAGGAAAATGTGAATGCGATTATTTTCAAATATAATCTCTTGTTTCATTCTGAGAAGCAACATCAGATTCATTTTAGATTGTAATTCTTTGAAACGTACATTGAGGTCTCTATGTTTTGAGGCGTTCGATTCACATATGCGGTAAGCTGCCAATTTGAAGTTCTCTCCAATTATTTAAGAAAATAGTTTAGTGATGAATTTCACTGGTTTTGGCTTTCACGGATTTCAGGGAGACCTTCAATTCTGATCTTATTTCTTCTATATCTGTCTTCCAACACAGTTACTCTGTCTCCAAGCACATTGCGTTCGGATTTAGTAGCCGTTGCTTTTTCGTCAGCAGCAGAAGCCAATTGTTCAACTATTTCAATACAAGTCATGAACATTTGCTTAACACCTTCAAGCTGAGCAACAAGTGCTCTAAATTTATTTTCAAAACTACTCGCATTTTCCTGTATTTTTTGCTTAATTTTTTCGAGCTTACCTTTAAAGGTTGCCTCAGAGCAATTTCTTAAACATTTCTCAGAGTCTTTAATATCCTGAAACTGCTTCACATTGTCATGTTTATGTCTTTTATATCTTTCCTTATATCATTTATATCTTTACTTATATTGTTTGTGATCTTCTTTATATTACACTTCATCTCATTTAGGTCCTCCCCAAGTGTGGTAGTTATTGCGGTTGTTATTCTGGTGATCATTGAGGTGATCATTACCTTTGGCTCAGACTGCTCATTTTGGTCTTCTCCGAGCTCCGCAAATGGAGTAGCAAGCCCAGTCAGAGTCAGTGGTGCTGGCTCACGGTGGGTAGTTGACAGTGTGGAAAATAAGGCTATTTTCAGTTTCAATTAACCTTCTGGAATCAATGAGGTCTCCTGGCCCAACTCACTTGCACTTTCGCTCCCATTTTTGCTCTCTGCTGGAGGCGATGCTGTAGCGTCAGATCCTGGGAAATCTATTCTTTTGCATACCTGTTCCAGGTCAGCCTCTGCCAGACTTGAACTTGAGGCCTGTTTAGCTGAAGCTTTAGCTGTCTTTTCTGTTTCTTTCTGAGCTTTTTTTCTGCCAGTCATGCTTATATATACACTTGTATATGCTGTAATCAAAGTCCTTCGTGTTGAGTAAATACAAGATACCTCAGAATGATAAAAAAAAGGTAAAATAACACTGCTGCTAATGGAGTTCCACCTCAGACATCCATCTCCTGAAACGGATGAGACCAAAAGCAAAATTAACAATTTCTACATCAGATATTGTTGAACATAGTTTAAACTGTTATTGAAGGATATGGAACTACATCCTGAACCAAACTGGAACAGAAACAGTAGCAGTGATTGTTTAAAATGTGTGATATTGGGGCGCCACCTCCCCAAATATTTTAAAAACTGTACTTAAATTAATTAGGTAATGAGAAATAATTATGAAAAGAATTTGTACATTTGCACAACATACCTGGTGTCAACGCATGTCTACATCCATTAAAAATTGTTTCCGACTTGTATTATTTAATTTCTGTGTGAATACCCATATTTCCCGAATGAAGGGCACCAGCCAAATGAGAGTCTATGTAAGTCCTTGATCTTTTGGCAAACAGGTAACCTGAGGCTGCCCTTTAATTGGTTGCTTTAAGATTTTTCTAGGGACTTAGCTCTTAATGCTCCCACATTTGTTGGTAGTAAATTAGTATTATTTTAGTTTTTTTTTATTTTAATGTGATTGGACAATCATCAATGCAATGTCATGTTGACATCAATGGTTCACAGTTCACATCCACCTTTGATATTACGTAACTACCAATGAGCGAGTGTGAATTTAAGAATATGGCAACTTCAAGTGGAACTACAGAAATCAAAGAAAATTCTTTTTTTTTTTCTTAATGAAACACCCCTTCATAAATTGATCACTTGAAGAAAAAAAAGAAGATAAAGGACCTTGGATTGGACCTACGTGACTTAAGAATTCAGCAGAAGGCAAGTGATTGAGGATGAGCTTACGCATGGACTTTTTCCAGCTCTTGTTATGACAAATGGTAAGCTAACAATGAATACAGAAAAGGCAGGTCTTTGTATGCATATCATTTGCAAGGAGATCAGTTCCTTAGATTTTTAAATGTTTAATGCTGCTGTTAGTGTTATTTTATCTAAGTGATTACTTCTTCAAACCATGAATTAAAAATTGGGAGTGTGCTCCCCTGAGGCAGAGAAAAAGATCATCAGAACCACTTCCAGTTGCGCAAAACTTTTTAAATAACATATCTCTTTGTTTCTCATCATAACTAATTGATAATATCAATAAACATTCATTTATCTTTATTTATAATCAAACTTTATGTTAAAATGATATTGTTGCAGAGAAGGGAGGTGGGAATTTTTTCATGATTACATATGCATTACCTAGATTACGTGCAAAGTAAAAAGAGTTATAGTCACCTAAAAACATAGAAAAAGTGTTAGTATTATATACTATTTGTTGCAATAAATTGCTATAAGTAAAACTGCATTTAACTACATTTAATTATAATAATGAAGGCAGAAATAAATTTAAAAAAATCTTATAATTAAACATATCACCAGGAACATGAAGGGGACGTAGCAGCTTATTGTTCCCATTACATCTTTATATTTACATGGCATGTTTATACGTTATTAATAAACTGATGATGTATAAATTAAAATAAAATTAATAAAAGTTATTGAAAGAATATGTGCTATATTGAATACCGTTTTAAATATTGTGTACACATTTATATTTCCATGATACAAAAAATTTGGATGGTTGTTTAAATAAAATACTACTCCCAGTTGAGTAATTTTTCTCAAATTTCATATCTGTTTGCTTTTTATCATTATAAATATCTATACAAAAGTTGAATCATATATCTGTAATTATAAAGAAAATTCACAAACATTTTCAGTTAAAGTACCCAAAAGTTGATAGGATTCCTTATTTTTGATATAAAGCTGGTGTACAAACTTGGTAAAAGTGTTTTTGAATAATTTTGTTTACACACAGAAACACAGACAGAGACAAAATCTCAAGGTTGAATACTTTCTCTATGTATATGACAAAGTAAAAGTAGTAAACTAAGTATTAACAAACAAGCAAAATTATTTGCATAAACCTGACAACAGACTTGGGATATTTTGATTCAGGTGGTTTGTTATCCTTGCAAGCATTTCAAAATCTGTCTTTTCTTTTTATTGCGTGTTTTATTCCTTTAGTGTGCTGTAATAATAGGCCTACTGTTTGTTAAGGTCATGCAGGTTAAGAAGGTTGAACTGATCAAAAGCTAGAGAGACAGAAAAAAAATTCATTTGACAGTATTGTTCACCATATGCTATTATTGGTGTCTACAGTTTGGGTGCTATCATGCCAGTTAAATGTTTTTGGGTTTTTTTTTTGTCATGTTTTATGCATCATCATAGGGCCATACCCAGAAGGCTGGGTCTTCAAATTTGAGTGCTTGCATCTTCCAACATTGTATGCATTACTGAGCAGGGTTTTAATTAGAGGATCCCCCTCATTTGGCTGTTGATGGTGAACCATCTAATCTGGGTGATATTTTACTTGCTCACCTAGTTTCATATATACCCACCCACCAACACATTTCTTCCTACGCTATTAATAATAATAACAATAATAATTCTTTACATATACATTTCTCACTACACAAAACACTCTGTGTGTAAGCAACATTATATTACATGTATATGTTTTTTTTTTTCCTTTTCTCCTGAGCTGTGAAGTACTGTTTCAGTTTATCCCCCAAATAAACTGAGCCCCCTTTCAAATTATTTTCACCTGTCTCCACTGAATGATAGGTCTGGAACTTGTATCAAGACAAACATGATACAAATTTCAAATGATGTTTGAAAAAATGTGGTCATTTTTTTCAGAAGTTACAGGTTTCCACATGCGCACACATACAGAAACCATGTTAAATCAGCTTTCCTTAATGTTTTGAACATCATAGAATTAGAATATGAACTTAATTCGACAGTGAATTTCTGACCCATCATGAAACTTCCATTTGCATGGAAAGGAAGATGACAGAAATGAATGAAAGATCAATATTGTTATGAGTCAGAGTTACAGACATGACAAAAAAAAAATCAGATTCAGAATTACTTTATTGACCAGGTTCACTAATGTGTATTAGGAATTTGTCTTGATAGTGTTGGTGAATCATACAAGGACAACACAGAATACAAAAAATAAATATAAACAGATAAATAGGGCAATACAAAATGTAAAGAAAATAAAATAGGATTTAAAATGTCCAGGTAGTCCAGGGAGCAGGTATACATAAATACTGAGTAGATGCTTAGGCCTGTTTAGTCAGAATAACTACACAAAGGGAAAAAAAACTTTTTAGATGATGTGTTGTTTTAGCTTTCATTGTATGATGGCATTTGCCAGAGGGAAGTCTTTCCCAGGTGAGTCGGATCAGCAATGATCTTTGCAGCCCTCTTCCTTACCCTGGACTCATATAGGATTTAAATATGAGATAAGTTACAGCATTCAATCTTTTCAAAGGTTCTGATGATGCATTGCACATTGGCCTTAGCCTGAACAGAAGCAGCACCAAACCAGACAGTTACAAATGAAGTCTGAATGAACTCAATGATGGTTGTATAGAACTGGTCGAATATTGTTTGAGGGAGATTAAATCTCCTCAGCTGATGCAAAAAAAAAAAAAATCTCTAATGGGCCTTCTTAAAAACACATATGATGTTATTGTCCTACTTAAACTTTTGTGACAGCACAGAGCCCAGAATCTTAAATAACAAGTGACAGGTGAGCAGGTGGTTGTTTTCTGAAGTCTATAATCATCAGTTTTTTTTAATTTTAAGGTCCAAATTATTATGGCTGTAACACACTGTGAGGTGTTTCACCTCTTGTCTGCATATAGACCCCATCATTGTCTGAAATGAGTCCTATTAGAGTGATGTCATTTGCAAATTTAAAAAGTCTGACAGACGAATCACCAGAGGTCATTTGTATATAATAGAAGAGTAGTGGGGAAAGGACACATCTCTGCGGTGCATCAGTACTAAGAGTTAATGGCTCAGAGTTGTGTGTGCCTGACTGCACATACTGTTTCCTTTCTGTAATACAATGGCAGATTGAACTGGCTAAATTCCACAGATATAATCCTCACATATGTACATGGCTAATAAAATTGTTAGTAAATAAGATCAGACCCAAATTAATTGAATCCTCCATAGACCAGTTGTGTCTGTTTGCAAACTGAGGAAGTCTTTTCTAGCATTCTTGAGATAATTCAAAATTAGGCACTCAAGGGTCTTCATTACCACAGAGGTTAAAGCTACTGGTCATTACGTATTCAGCCCTGAGACATTTGACTTTTGTGATTGGCTTTCCTGTACTCCATACAATTACCTGATTTGAAAGCATAATCTTTGTCCTGGCACTGCCATCTGAGTTACAAGGGTGAACCAAGGATTATCATTGCTAAACTTCACAATTGTTTCTTTTGGAATGCAAATATCTTCTTAAAAACTAATATATGAAGTTATACCATCACTGTATTCATGTATGTTGGAGGTGGCAGTTTTGAATGCAATCCAGTCTGTATAGTCAAAATAGTTTTGAAGTTCCTCTATGTCTTGTTTGCAAGCAGGATAAGGTGAATCATAAAATTGTCAGAATTACCAAGGGGGGCATGGAAGAAGGCAAAATAAGCATCCCTAACAGCTGCATAGCAGTGATCTAGCTCTCTGTTTTCATCTTTGGTAGGGTGTTTTAGTTGCTGTTAATATTTAGTAATATTTTGCATGGTTAAAATCAGCCAAAATAATGATTAGCGACTTATCTTTTTCAAATCTCAATAAAAGCATCAGGGAATCACCACTGCACTTCATGAGCATTAACACAAGGGCAAATATAAATACTGGCCAGAATCTCTAAGTATGAAAACTTGCATGGTAAATGTAACGGCTTACAGTTTATAATAAGGAATTCTAGTTCAGGAGTACAAAGTTTAAAAAGAGCTGTCACATCATTACACCAAACTTGATTAATGTAGAAGCACTCTCCTCCACTTTCATTTTGTTGCAAAGTTCTCTAACTTGGTCCACTCAGTACAGTGTGAAGTTGGGTAGGTTCAATGTAGAGTCAGGAATAGAGTCATTCAGCCATGTTTCAGTGAAACACAGAGCAGATAATAAAAAAAAGTTAGTTTTAGTACATTAACATATTAACAGCTGTAGTTCATCGACTGTGTTTGCCATTGAGTGCACATTAGACATATTCCATGCAGAGGTTTTGCCTCTGTTCTCCAACCGTCGGGCTTCCTGTTTAGCTGCATGAGGGTCTGTGATCAACAAAGTTATCATGTCCATGGATGCAGTTATAACATCTTTAGTCACACCAGGTCGCACACTGCAACCAATATTTAGAAGCTCTTCCTGAGTATATGTTATGACTTTGCATGATGACAATGAATTTCACACAGTCAGGACAAAAGATGGAGCACAAAACTACTATGGCTGCCTAGGTGCCATCAAAATAACCAAAAAAAGGTGTGAAACCTCCAAAAAGAGCCACTAAAGTAGGTCACAACCTTTACCAGTCTGCCCAATGTCATGTTTCAGCCAGCATTTCTCCCCTTGCTGGGGTTCAAAGTTGTGTTTTTGTCTATTTTGTCTAATTTTATATTATTTATTTCTATAAACATTTCTTTTGCTTATTATTCTTTGTGTTTATTTGAGTACATCCCCTGTGTTTTGTGGGTGGTTCCCCAAGGGGTGAGGCCACCTGGCAATCACTGCTAGGAAATGCTCTCATTCTATATAATGAAGTGCCTCCCATAGTTCCTGGTGGTTCATTTATTGCATACTTTTTGCTTTTGCTTTAAGATTTCCTGGATCTTTTTAACCTGTGCTCTTTTTTCATTCATCTTCTGTATTTGGACTTTGGTTGCTGTGGATTGCCTTTTGCCTTCTCTGGGAATTCCTTTATGCTTTCAGGAGCTTTGTGCATTGTAGAGACTTTTGTTAAAATAAACATTTTAGTTAATAAAGATTTTCAAGGCCATTATTTGTATCTAGTCAGGGTTTTAATTGTATTTCACCCCCAAGAGGGCAACCAGCCACAGGGGATGCACAAACCAGTGTGTTTGCCAGATCAATATGTGGACACCAATACAGAGGTCCATTCTGGATCGTTAGAGAACCAGGTTAACAACAGCCACCACCAGGGTGCTGGTGGAAATTGCACTACTGTTGGCTGAAGAAGGAGAAGAAGAATGGGGAGATGTGTCCAGAGACTGGAGAAGTGGAGGAAGGTAAAGAGAGTGGAACTCAAGGTAGGAACTTTGAATGTTGGCAGTATGACTAGTAAGGGGAGAGAGTTATCTGATGTGATGCAGAGAAGGAAGGTTGACATATTGTTCATGCAAGAGAATAAGTGGAAGGGGAGTAAGGCCAGGTGGATCAGTTGGTGGATTCAAATTGCTCTATCATGGTGTAGATGGGAGGAGAAATGGGGTAGGGGTTATTCTGAAGGAACAGTATGTCAAGAGTGTTTTGGAGGTGAAAAGAGTGTCAGACAGAGTGATAATTATGGAGCTGGAAATTGATGGTGGGATGATGAATGTTGTTAGTGCGTATGCCCCTAAAGTTGGGTGGAGTGAGGTGGATGAAGTGATGAACAGTATACCCAAGGGACAGAAAGTGGTGATTGGAGCGGATTTCAATGGACATGTTGGTGAAGGGAACAGAGGAGATGAGGAGGTGATGGGTAGGTATGGTGTCAAGGAGAGGAATGAAGAAGGTCAGATGATAGTGGATTTTGCAAAAAGGATGGACATGGCTGTAGTGAATACGTATTTTAAGAGGGGGGAGGTACATAGGGTGACGTACAATAGTGGAGGAAGAGGCACACTGGCAGATTATATCCTATGCAGGATGGTCAACCTGAAGGAGATTGAAGACTGCAAAGTGGTGGCAGACGAAAGTGTAGTTAGGCAGCATAGGATGGTGATTTGTAGGATGATATATGAAATCAAGAAGAGGAGGATAGTGAGTACATAGCCAAGGGTCAAATGCTGGAAGTTGAAAAAGGAAGACTGCAAGGGTGAGATCAGGGAGGAGGTAAGACAGGCACTGGATGTCGTTGAAGAGTTACCAGACAGCTGGGCAACTACAACAGAAGTAGTAAGGGTGACAGTAAGAAGGGTGCTTAGCATGACATCTGGTCAGGGGAAGGAGGAAAAGGAAACCTGCTGGTGAAATGGGGAAGTACAGGACAGTATACAGAGGAAGAGGTTGGAGTAGAAGAAGTGGGATAGTTAGAGAAATGCAGAAAGTAGACAAGAGTACAAGGAGATAAAACGTAAGGTGAAGAGAGAGATGATGAAGGCTAAAGAAAAGGTGTATGATGATTTGTATGAGAGGCTGGACACTAAGGAGGGAGATAAGGACCTGTACTGATTGGCTAAATAGAGGAACCAAGATGGGAAAGATGTCCAGCAGGTTAGGGTGATAAAGGTTAAAGATGGAAATGTACTCACAAGGAGAGTGTGTTGAGCAGATGGATAGTGAATCAGGAAGTGAAATGGATTAGCAAGGAGGAAATAAGGATGAAGAGGATGAAAATGGAAAGGCTGTTGGTCCAGATACTATACCTGTGGAAGTATGGAGGTGTTTAGGAGAGATGGCAGTGGAGTTTTTATCCAGATTGTTTAATGGAATCTTGGAAAGTGAGAGAATGCCTGAGGAGTAGAGAAGTGTACTAGTACCAAATTTTAAGAATAAGGGGGATGTGCAGAGCTGTAGTAACTGCAGAGGGATAAAATTGATGAGCCACAGCATGGTTATGGGAAAGAGTAGTGGAAGTTAGGTTAAGAAGGGAGGTGATAATTAGTGAGCAGCAGTATGGTTTCATGCCAAGAACGGGTACCACAGATACAATGCTTGCTCTGAGGGTGGTTTTTTTTTTTTGTTTTTTTTTTGATTTTATTAAAATCACACAACATTCCATACAAATAAATCAGTTTTTACAAACATAAGATCGGAAACAAATCAACCACCACACCTGAAAAAGAGAGCTAAGCCAGTAGAGTAAAACTTAAATCTAGTAAAAATAAGTAAGTAGATGAATTAATAAGTGAATAATGATAAATGGAGAAGAAAAAAGGAGAGAGTATCCGCTTCCTCAGTGCTTTAAAAGCTTATTCTAAAATGTTATTGATTAGATCCTGCCAGGTTTTGAAAAACAGTGTCTTTTAGAATAGTTTAAAACCAAAAAAAAAAGACAGAAAAGAAAGAACTACTTCAATTTACATAGGCGTGTAATTGTAATTAAAACATAAACAAAAAGTGGCCAAGAAGAAAAAAGGATGTATAATTATGGTACCCGTATCATTACAAGCAGATCAGACAGCAGGTAATATCTTCTTGCCATACCATGACAGGATGCGACTCACTTTCGTATTTCAAAAAAGCGTTGGGATCAGCTTTCTTAACTCCTTTTCTGATCCTCCTTGGAGAAGAAGATGTGATATTTGTCTTGAATATCCACTTTCAGTTTGGCAGAATACAAGAGGCTGTTTTTAATGTCTGGAAAACATTTGGGATTAAATCACTTAGAGATCCGTACATAGACAACGTCTTTGCATCCTATGAACAATTACATTCCAAATTTAATTTTCCAGCAACAAATTTCTTTCACTATCTTCAAATTAGAAACTTTGTCAAACAGAACCTGCCCGATTTTCCCCATCTCCCACCTTCTTCTATGCTGGAAAAAATATTGCTCAGTCTCGAGGACTCAGACAGCATTTCTGCAATATATAAAATATTTTACAGTCCCTCCCTTTCAAAGATCCAAGAGGACAATGTAGAAAAGGACCTCTCACTCAACATATCAGAAAAGGACTGGAAGGTAGCAATGCAGAAAATTCATTTGAGCTCCATATGCGCAAAGCATACAATTATTCAACTCAAAATTATATATTAAGCACATCTGTTTCACTTGAAATTGTCCAAAATCTTTCCAGGGCAAGATCTAACCTGTGAACGCTGCAATCAAGTTCAGGCCTCACTGTGTCACATATTTTGGGCCTGCACCAAATTAACATCATTCTGGACAAAAATCTTTAAGTGCCTTTCAGACAGCCTTGGTGTCACAATCCCTCCTAATCCACTAACAGCTGTGTTTGGTGTTCTTCCAGATGGTCTTAAAGTGGAGAAGGACAAACAAACTGATTGCCTTCACTACACTACTGGCCTGCAGGCTTATTTTGCTAAACTGGAAGAATCCTACCTCTCCTCTTTTAAGTCAGTGGGTAACTGATGTTTTATATTATTTGAAATTGGAAAAAATCTAATTATCACTTAGAGGATCTGTGCAGAACTTTTTCAAAACCTGGCAGGATCTAATCAATAATATTTTAGAATAAGCTCTTAAAGCACTGAAGAAGTAAATTCCCTCCCCATTTCTTTTTCTTTTCCATCCATCCATCCATTTTCCAACCCGCTGAATCCGAACACAGCATCACGGGGGTCTGCTGGAGCCAATCCCAGCCAACACAGGGCACAAGGCAGGTGCCAACCCACTGCAGAACAATGTTAATTCTTCCAGCTAAAGTGAGATGAAGGGTTGACCATCTATTCAAGTCTTAATTTTTCCATAGAGGCAGCGAAATGTTGAGGGTGTTGATGGAGAAGCATAGAGAAGGCCAGAAGGAGTTGCATTGCATCTTTGTAGACCTGGAGAAAGCATATGACAGGGTGCCTCGAGAGGAGTTGTGGTATTGCATGAGGAAGTCAGGAGTGGCAGAGACGTTTGTAAGAGTCGTACAGGATATGTACAAGGGAAGTGTGACAGTGATGAGGTCTGTGGCAGGAGTGACAGATGCATTCACCGTGGGATCACATCAGGGATTGGCTCTGAACCCTTTCTTATTCGCAAAGGTGATGGACAGGTTGACAGATGAGATTAGACAAGAGAACCCTGTGGACTATGATGTTTGCTGATGACGTTGTAATCTGTAGCAAGAGTAGGGAGCATGTTGAGGAGACCCAGGAGAGGTGGAAATATGCTCTAGAGAGGAGAGGAATGAAGGTCAGTAGGAACAAGACAAAATACATGTGTGTAAATGAGAGGGAGGTCAGTGGAAAGGTGAGGATGCAGGGAGTAGAGTTTTTGAAAATGGATGAGTTTAAATACTTGGGATCAACAGTACAGAGTAAAGGGGATTGTGGAAGAGAGGTGAAAAAAGAGTGTAGGCAGGGTGTAATGGGTGGAAAAGAGTGTCAAGAGTAATTTGTGACAGACGGTTATCAGCAAGAGTGAAAGGGAAGGTCTACAGGATGGCAGTGAGTCCAGTTTTGTTATGTGAGTTGGTGACAGTGGCACTGAACAAAAACAGGTGACAGAGCTGGAGGTGGCAGAGTTAAAGATGCTAAGATTTGCATTGGGTGTGACGAGGATGGACAGGATTAGAAATGAGTACATTAGAAGGTCAGCTCATGTTGGACGGTTGAGAGACAAAGTCAGAGAGGTGAGATTGCGTTGGATTGTCTATGTGCAGAGGAGAGATGCTGTGTATATTGGGAAAAAGACATTGAGGATACATCTGCCAGTTAAGAGGAAAAGAGGAAGGCCTAAGAGAAGGTTTATGGATGTGATGAGAGAAGACATGCAAGTGATTGGTGTAACAGAGCAAGATTCAGAGGACAGAAAGATATAAAAATAGTTGATATGCTGTGGCAGCCCCTAATGGGAGCAGCCAAAAGGAGAAGAAGAAGACAGCATCCTTTTTAAGTGCTTTTGGGACTTCTGTGGTTTTGGGACTCCCTAGTCATGACACTCTGATAATTCTAAACCCCAAGTAGCTAGCCCTTGACCTAAGCAAGCCCTAAAACCATAAGCTGTCTTTGAACGTTTAAAAAGACTATGAAAGTCATAAAATATTTTTAAAAAATGCCAAAGGAAGGTAACTGTAAAGCAAAAAATAGAAAAACAACAAAAATAGAACACATAAAGGAACTACATAAAAAGCAGTCCAAAGCAAATAATTCTCAATACATATTCCAAACTCAGACAACCAATAACAGAAGCAATAGCTCAATAAAAAGTTCAGAAAGAATATCACAAAAAACAATACTTACAATAAATTCCAAATGACCCTCAGTGAAAACCTGAGGGAAGCTGTCTCAACCACCAGAATATAAAAGCGTAGGGAGATTTATGTTGGTGTTGCCTCTTGGGGATCTACCCACAGAAAACAAGGAAAATATATAATTTAAAGGTGCAGTACATATTAGATAGATAGATAGATAGATAGATAGATAGATAGATAGATAGATAGATAGATAGATAGATAGATAGATAGATAGATAGATAGATAGATAGATAGATAGATAGATAGATAGATAGATAGATAGATAGATAGATAGATAGATAGATACTTTATTAATCCCAATGGGAAATTCACATTCTTCAGCAGCAGCATACTGATACAATAAATAATATTAAATTAAAGAATGATAATAATGCAGGTGAAAAACAGACAATAACTATGTATAATGTTGAATGTTAACATTTACCCCCCCGGGTGGAATTAAAGAGTCGCATAGTTTGGGGGAGAAACGATCTCCTCAATCTGTCAGTGGAGCAGGACAGTGACAGCAGTCTGTCGCTGAAGCTGCTCTTCTGTCTGGAGATGATACTATTAAGTGGATGCAGTGGATTCTCCATAATTGATAGGAGCCTGCTGAGCGCCCTTCGCTCTGCCACAGATGTTAAACTGTCCAGCTCCATGCCAACAATAGAGCTTGCCTTCCTCACCAGTTTGTCCAGACGTGAGGCGTCTTTCCTCTTAATGCTGCCTCCCCAGCAGACCACTGCGTAGAAGAGGGCGCTCGCCACAACTGTCTGATAGAACATCTGCAGCATCTTATTGCAGATGTTGAAGGACGCCAGCCTTCTAAGGTAGTATAACCAGCTCTGTCCTTTCTTGCACAGCGCATCAGTATTGGCAGTCCAGTCTAATTTATCATCCAGCTGCACTCCCAGATATTTATAGGTCTGCACCATCTGCACACAGTCACCTTTGATGATCACTGGGTCTATGAGGGGTCTGGTCCTCCTAAAATCCACCACCAGCTCTTTGGTTTTGCTGGTGTTCAGGTGTAAATTATTAAATTTATTATTATTAAATGACAAACATAATAGAAATAACACAAAACTAATAATACATTCAAAAATAACAAAACCCATAAAAGAGAAAATGCACATAAATGGAAATAAATAATAATAATAATAATAATAATAATACATTTTATTTATATAGCGCCTTTCCCATGCTCAAGGCACTTCACAGATTTTAAGATAGAACGGCAGGGTATACAGTATATAGCATTGTACAAACCAGATAAATAAAGAAGATTAAGACAGTAAATTCAGAGAAAAAAGCCTAACAGACAACATAATTGATGGTCTAGCACACACACACATAGGTTACATGAGCATCTTGACATAAAGGTAAACTGAGAGAAGGGTAGTAAAGTCAAGTAGAGCTAAAAGCCTTCCTGAACAGATGAGTTTTGAGTTGTTTTTTAAAAGAATTCATGGAGCCAGCTGACCTGATTAATTTTGGTAGGTCATTCCAGAGTCTGGGTGCTATATAGCTGAAGGCCCTGTCACCCATGGAGCGTAGATTAGTGTGGGGCACTACAAGATTGCCAGAATCAGAGGACCTTAGTGACCGGACAGGCACATAGTGATGGAGAAGGTCACTGATGTAGTTTGGCGCAAGGTCATTTAAGGTTTTGTAAGTTATTAGTAGGATTTTATATTTGATTCTGTAAAACACAGGGAGCCAGTGAAGGCGGAGCAGGATGGGTGTGATGTGCTCGCTGCTGCTGGTCCGTGTAAGGACTCTTGCAGCCGAGTTTTGAATAAGCTGGAGCTGAGATATAAGATTAGAAGGGGCACCTGCCAGCAGCGAGTTACAATAATCGATGCAGGATGTGATAAAAGCATGGACAAGTTTCTCAGCATTAGAAAAAGAAAGGAATGAGCAAACACGGGATATGTTACGGAGGTGAAAGTAAGAACGTTTCTTAATGTGGTTTATGTGGGTGGAATAAGAAAGGGAGGAATCAAAAATGACACCAAGATTCCTTGCAGTAGAAGGATGTCTGATGAGATCACCGCCAAGAATTTGCTTTCTTAAACATAGCAAGTACAAATAAATAAGCTTATATTGCATGATGACCAATCAGAAGAATGGCTGTGAGAGTATCTTTAACAGTAAACGTAGATAGTTAGACAGGTTCAATACATACTAAACAAATACTATACATATTAAACAACTACTATAGCAGTTATGATTCAGCCAGGGTCTTATCCCTGGTCTGAGTATGTTTTCTTTTAATTTAATATTTTAGGTATCTTTCGAATATTATTTTATATATTACATTTATAGGTGCGTTCACATATAATGTGCAAAGCAACTATTGCGAGAGTCAATATCTGTCTGTCCACAAGTAGCAACTCAGCCCCCTATTGACCTACTCTACTCCTACTCAGTTCAATGCTTGTATTGAATTGGGTGTTGGGCAAGGTCGTGGGGTCCAGCGGCTGTGGGGCATCTGTTGGTGAAGAAAGATTCACGGATCTTGACTTTGCTGACAATGCTGTGATGTTCGCGGAGTCAATGGAGGCTCTGATTGGGGTGCTCGAGAGACTGAACAAGGAGTCTGAGTGTCTGGGCTTGCAAGTGTCCTGGATAAAAACCAAGATCCAGGCCTTTAATGACCTCTTGGGCACAGCCATCAGCAGTGTGTCTGTTTGCAGAGAGAGTGTTAACCTTGTCGAGAGGTTTACTTACCTTGGCAGTGACATTCGTGTCTCTGGTGACTCTTCTTAAGAAGTCAGTAGAAGGATTGGGAGAGCATGGGGGGGTCATGAGGTCACTGGAAAGGGTGTGTAGCACTCCCAATATCTATGCAAAAGGACGAAGGTCCAAGTCTTTAGGGTCCTGGTGCTTCCTGTCTTGCTATGTGGCTGCGAGACATGGACCCTATCCAGTGACCTGAGACGAAGACTGGATTCCTTTGGTACTGTGTCTCTCCGGAAAATCCTTGGCTACTGTTGGTTTGACTTTGTGTCGAATGAGCAGTTGCTCAAGAAGTCCCGAATGAGGCACATTACCTGTATTGTGAGGGTGCGTCAGTTACGGCCATGTGGCGCATTTCCTCAAAGGTGATCCAGCTCATAAAATCCTCATTGTTGGGGACCCGACTGGCTGGACCAGGCCAAGGGGTTGCCCACGTAACACCTACCTGTGGCAGATAGAGGGTCATTTCCGTAGGGTGGGACTGGATTGTGTATCTGCCTGGGGGGTTGCCAACCGGAATCCCGTGTTGTTTCGTCGTGTAGTGGGTGCGGCAACGCACTGTACCAGTGCATGCTCCCCAACTTGACTTGACTTGTTATTCTTCAAAGACAAGTACATTTTTGTTGAGACATCCCAAACACATTGTGCTGTTCACAGTTTTAAAATGTAAAAATTTCCCATTGAAAAGCATTGGCGAATTTGCAAACTTGTCTATCTTAAAATGAAAAAAACATTCTGTTCAACTTCAGAGGCGAATTCGTTTACTTTAAACTTTTATCATGACAGCAGTTACACCATTTATACATTTGGATATTTTGGATATTTTACAGCAATGCTCCTTCAATAGCTGCTACTCACAGTGAATAGATCACTAGTACAAGTAAATGAACACCAACAGCTTGCATGACTAGGAAGTCATTGTCATTGGCTGAGTGAGCACGTGCCAGATGCTGCAAAAAAGAGCCAGTGTGTCAGCACATCAGCCCTCCCAATGCTTTAACTCATAACAGTTAATTCAGATTAACTTCCCAATCATAAAAATATAAAATACAAGCAAGGAAAACAAAAGGTTATCTAAATCTATGAATAAAGGAACCTGTGGTGTGCAAGCCATTTTGCACAGAGTAAATTTATTCAGCATTAATTTTACAGTAAAATATTCAGTAAACCCAGCCACAGGGCATGCACAAACCAGTGTGTTTCTTCATGCCGGTCCCAAGCCTGGATAAATGGGGAGGGTTACATCAGAAAAGGCATCCAGTGTAAAATTTTGCCAAATCAATATGTGGGCAACAATACAAATTTCCATACCGGATCGGCACCACATGTACTGTTAGCCAACAGGGTACTGGCGGAAATTGGGCTACTGTTGACCAAAGAAGAAGAAGGAGAAGAATAGGGGGGAGACGTGTCCGGAGGCAGGAGGAGAGAAGGAGAGTAAAGAGAGTAGAACTGAGGGTAGGAACTTTGGATGTTGGCAGTATGATTGGTAAGGGGAGAGAGTTAGCAGATATAATGGAGAGAAGGAAGGTTGATATATTGTGCGTGCATGAGACTAAATGGCAGGGGAGTAAGGCCAGGTGGATTGGAGATGGATTCAAATTGTTCTATCATGGTGTGGATGGGAGGAGAAATGGGGTAGGAGTTATTCTGAAGGAACAGTATGTCAAGAGTGTTTTGGAGGTGAAAAGAGTGTCAGGCAGAGTAATGATTATGAAGCTGGAAATTGGAGGTGTGATGGGTAGGTATGGTGTCAAGGAGAGGAATAAAGAAGGTCAGAGGATAGTGGATTTTGCCAAAAGGATGGACATGGCTGTGGTGAATACGAATTTTAAGAAGAGGGAGGAACATAGGGTTACGTACAAGAGTGGAGGAAGATGCATACAGGTAGATTACATCCTATGCAGAAGAGTCAATCTGAAGGAGATTGAAGACTGCAACGTGGTGGCAAGGGAAAGTGCAGTTAAACAGCATAGGATGGTGGTCTGTACGATGACGTTGGAGATCAAGAAGAGGAAGAGAGTGAGGGCAGAGCCAAGGATCAAATGGTGGAAGTTGAAAAAGGAAGACTGCAAGGTTGAGTTTAGGGAGGAGGTGAGACAGGCACTGGGTGGCAGTGAATAGTTACCAGACAGCTGGGAAACTACAGCAGATGTAGTAAGGGTGACAGCAAGAAGGGTGCTTGGCGTGACATCTGGAAAGAGGAAGGAGGAAAAGGAAACCTGGTGGTGGAATGAGGAAATACAGGAGAGTATACAGAGGAAGAGGATGGCAAAGAAGAAGTGGGATAGTCAGAGAGATGCAAAAAGTAGACAAACATACAAGGAGATAAGGCGCAAGGTGAAGAGAGAGGTGGAGAAAGCTAAAGAAAAGGCGTATGATGAGTTGTGTGAGAGGTTGGACACTAAGGAGGTAGACAAGGACCTGTACCGATTGGCTAGACAGAGGGACCGAGCTGGGAAAGATGTGCAGCAGGTTAGGGTGATAAAGGATAAAGGTGGAAACGTACTCACAAGCAAGGAGAGTTTGTTGAGCAGATGGAAAGAGTACTTTGAGAGGCTGATGAATGAAGAGAACGAGAGAGAGAAGAGGTTGGATGATGTGGAGATAGTGAATCTGGAAGTGCAACGGAATAGCAAGGAGGAAGTAAGGACAGCTATGAAGAGGATGAAAAATGGAAAGGCCATTGGTCCAAATGACATACCTATGGAAGCATGGAAGTGTTTAGGAGAGATGGCAGTGGAGTTTTTAACCAGATTGTTTTATGGAATCTTGGAAAGTGAGAGGATACCTGAGGAGTGGAGAAGAAGTGTACTGGTGCCGATATTTAAGAATAAGGGGGATGTGCAGGACTGCAGTAACTACAGGGGAATAAAATTGATGAGCTACAGTATGAAGTTATGGGAAAGAGTAGTGGAAGCTAGGTTAAGAAGTGAGGTGATGATTAGTGAGCAGCATTATGGTTTCATGGAAAGAAAGAGCACCACAGATGCAATGTTTGCTCTGAGGATGCTGATGGAGAAGTTTAGAGATGGCCAGAAGGAGTTGCATTGCGTCTTTATGGACCTGGAGAAAGCATATGACAGGGTGCCTCGAGAGGAGCTGTGGTATTGTATGAGGATGTAGGGAGTGGCAGAGAAGTACGTAAGAGTTGTACAGGATATGTACGAGGGAAGTGTGACAGTGGTGAGGTCTATGGCAGGGGTAATGGATACATTCAAGCTGGAGGTGGGATTACATCAGGGATCGGCTCTGAGCCCTTTCTTATTTGCAATGGTGTTGGACAGGTTGACATACGAGATTAGACAGGAGTTCCCGTGGACTATGATGTTTGCTGATGACATTGTGATCTGTAGCGATAGTAGGGAGCAGGTTGAGGAGACCCTGGAGAGGTGGAAATATGCTCTAGAGAGGAGAGGAATGAAGGTCAGTAGGAACAAGACAGAATACATTTGTGTAAATGAAAGGGAGGTCAGTGGAATGGTGAGGATGCAGGGAGTAGAGTTGTCAAAGGTGGATGAGTTTAAATACTTGGGATCAACAGTACAGAGTAATGGGGATTGTGGAAGAGAGGTGAAAAAGAGAGTGCAGGCAAGGTGGAATGGGTGGAGAAGAGTGTCAGGAGTAATTTGTGACAGACAAGTATCAGAAAGAGTGAAAGGGAAAGTCTACAGGATGGTAGTGAGACCAGCTATGTTATATGGATTGGAGACGGTGGCACTGACCAGAAAGCAGGAGACAGAGCTGGAGGTAGCAGAGGTAAAGATGCTAAGATTTGCATTGGGAGTGACGAGGAAGGATAGGATTAGAAACGAGTACATTAGAGGGTCAGCTCAAGTTGGACGGTTGGGACACAAAGTCAGAGTGGTGAGATTTCGTTAGTTTGTACATGTGCAGAGGAGAAATGCTGGATATATTGGGAGAAGGATGCTAAGGATAGAGCTGCCAAGGAAGAGGAAAAGAGGAAGTCCTAAGCAAAGGTTTATGGATGTGGTGAGAGAGGACTTGCAGGTGATGGGTGTAACAGAACAAGATGACAGAAAGATATGGAAGAAGATGATCCGCTGTGTCAACCCCTGATGGGAGCAGCCGAAAGAAGAAGAAGAAGAAGATTAATTTTACAGTAAACCAGCCTTACAGCTCCATATTCTGCAGATTATAATGATTCACTATTTCACTGGTAATATAATTTACCTGGGTGACCGGCCATACCAATAACATGTACAGCTTCAGTTTTAGCTATGCATTCTGATAAATAACTGAAGAATATTAAAATGACTCAGTTTTAACAGCCTACCCTTCTAATAAAGTTTTTCATCACCATACATTTACAACAGAATGCACAAAAATTCAAGGGGATCCCATCCTGAATTACAAGTTGCGTTTTAAATTTGAACAGTGTTCCAAGGAGGACAAAGAAGCTTTCAAAAAAGAGCACTGACATTAATTTGTCAACACTTCAACCACTGTGTACAATCGTGTTTCTTTGGGAAGGTGTTTTTTTTTACCCTGTGCCCTGACCCCTCTCTGATGATGATGAGATCAAACAAGTATTAAACAAATGAAGATGAGATTTACGCTGTTCACACATGCTACACAAATGTCCTAGTTTGGGACTTTGAAAATCTAATCACCCTATAATTTACCATGAGAGTGCCACATTCATTTAATATCCGTAACCAACTGTGATATAGTGGGTCTGTGGCTCTAAATGAATGGCCGTTTTTTTCAAATAAATAACTGCCACGTGATAGTGTGCTCGAAGGCGTTCCTGGGTGCGATATGGGCATAGGTGTTTCTGGATTGAAATGCACAAGTGTGGGATCGCCTGTGTCCATAATTAATGCTGGGAGATGCTAATCACCAAACTTGTGCCAAGTCCCCATTATAAAAAGCAAAAGAGTAAGAGAGAAAAAAAGGAAGGAAAAGATCGGAGAAAGGGTGGAGGTAAGAGGAGGAGGAGGAAGAGAAGGAAGAAGAAGAAGACAGTGACAGGAGGTGCGGAGAACCGGTGCAGGAGTGAGTGAGCAGGCAGCTGGGAGTAGAGCCCCGGAAGGAATGTTTGGCCGACACTCATGGGCAGTAAGTAGCAGTCGTTCCAACTGAGCAATTCCGAGGAGCTGGAGTGACCAAGATGGTGTGTTTGCTCAACAGGTAAGGCCGCGGAAGGCAGCGGGAGTCAGGCAGGTTTCGGAGAGTGAGCCCCAGTGTGAGCTCCCTGGTAGCTGGGGACCCGAGTCTCAGTCCAGCGGATGAGCTGTATGGAGCCAAGGGACGGAAGGCAACCAGACAAAAGTAACGTCAGCTGCACCGAATGGGGAGGCCACGGAGAACAACTTTCGGACAGCTTCGAGGAGATTCTGCTCCACCATCCGGCATCTCAGGAGGGGGAAGCAGTGCAGTGTCAACACTGTATATGGTGGGGATGGTGCGCTGCTGACCTGGACTCGGGACGCTGTGGGTCGTGGGGGGAGTACTTCGAAGACCTCCTCAATCCCACTAGCATGCCTTCCAATGAGGAAGCAGAGCCTGGGGACTCAGAGATGGGCTCCCCCATCTCTGGGACTGAGGTCACTGAGGTGGTCAAAAAACTCCTTGGTGGCAGGGCCCCGGGAGTGGATGAGATATGCCCGGAGTTCCTCAAGGTTCTGGATGTTGTAGGACTGTCTTGGTTGAAACGCCTCTGCAACATCACATGGACATCAGGGACAGTGCCTCTGGATTGGCAGACCGGGATAGTGGTCCCCCTCTTTAAGAAGGGGGACCGGAGGGTGTGTTCCAACTATAGAGGGATCACACCCCTCAGCCTCCCTGGAAAAGTCTATTCGGGGGTCCTGATAACTTCTCCAGATAGTCGAACCTCGGATTCAGGAGGAACAGTGTGGTTTTCGTCCTGGTCGCGGAACAGTGGACCAGCTCTACACCCTTTGCAGAGTCCTGGAGGGTGCATGGAAGTTTGCCCAACCAGTCTACATGTGTTTTGTGGACTTGGAAAAGGTGTTCGATCGTGTCCCTCGCGGAATCCTGTGGGGGGTGCTCCGAGAGTATGGGGTATCGGACCCTGTACAACCAGTGTCAGAGCTTGGTCCACATTGCCAGCAGTAAGTCGAACCTGTTTCCAGTGAGAGTTGGACTCCGCCAGGGCTGTCCTTTGTCACCGATTCTGTTCATAACTTTTATGGACAAAATTTCTAGGTTCAGCTAGCGTGTTGAGGGGATCCGGTTTGGTGGGCTCAGGATTGGGTCACTGCTTTTTGCAGATGATGTTGTCCTGTTTGCTTCATCAGGTTGTGATCTTCAGCTTTCTCTGAATTGGTTCGCAGCCGAGTGTGAAGCGGCTGGGATGGAAATCAGCACCTCCAAATCCAAGACCATAGTCCTCAGCCGGAAAAGGGTGGAGTGCCCTTTCAGGGTTGGTAGCGAGATCCTGCCCCAAGTGGAGGAGTTCAAGTATCTCGGGGTCTTGTTCATGAGTGAGGGAAGAATGGAGCGTGAAATCGGCAGGCGGACTGGTGCGGCATCCGCAGTGATGTGGGCTTGGCATCGGTCTGTCGTGGTGAAAAAGGAGCTGAGCTGTAAGGCAAAGCTCTCAATTTACTAGTCAATCTACTCTTCTACCCTCGCCTATGGTCATGAGCTATGGGTAGTGACTGAAAGAATGAGATTGTGAATACAAGCGGCTGAAATGAGTTTCCTCCGCAGGGTGTCTGGGCTTTCCCTTAAAAGATAGAGTGAGAAGCTCAGTCTTCCGGGAGGGGCTCAGAGTAGAGCCACTGCTCCTCCGCATCGAGAGGAGTCAGATGAGGTGGCTCGGGCATCTGATTAGGATGCCTCCTGGACGCCTCCCTGGTGAGGTGTTCCGGGCACGTCTAAATGGGAGGAGGCCCCGGGGAAGACCCAGGACACACTGGAGGGACTATATCTCTCGGCTGGCCTGGAAATGCCTTGGGATTCCCCGGAAGAGCTAGAAGAAGTGGCTGGGGAGAGGGAAGTCTGGGCATCTCTGCTCAAGTTGCTGCCCCCGCAACCCAATCTCGGATAAGTGGAAGAAGATGGATGGATGGATGGATGGATGGATGGATGGATGGATGGATGGATTTTTTTCTTCTTGACCTCTGGCTCTAATCTTGTTTTCTATTTTGTCTCTTAAGATTTACATTTCAAAAGAGTAAAATACATTCACATGTGAATAAATGAAATCTATATCTATGTGTAAACATGTAAGCAGTACAAAATACCATTTACAGTATAAATCACAGTGGCGTACTAATGATTGTGAACATATGTGAATGATGAAGTTTATCCCATTGTTCACAGGCCCAGGCATATGCGACATATTCATGTTTACATACAAAGCATTTTTGCTCTGTTGAAAACAGGTCTCAAAGGGACAAAAAAGCATGGGTCGTAGTGCCATTCTGATACTGTGACAATATTGCAAGCATCATTGCATTGAAAGCATCATACATTTCAACCGTGTGAGTGAAAAGGTCAAGGTGAACAAATAGGGGTGGGGAGGTGAACTGGGCCTTCAAGACCTCGATAGTTTTCAGGAACCAAACATCCAGGACCAAAGTTTATTCCTTTTAAATAGCTGATCCAGTAAATTCTAGTCTTCTTCTTCTTTCGGCTGCTTACATTAGGGGTTGCAACAGCGGATCACCTTCTCCCATATCTTTTGTCCTCTGCAACTAGTTCTGTTACGTCCATCACCTGCATGTTCTCTCTCACCACATCCATAAACCTTCTCTTAGACCTTCATCTTTTCCTCTTGCCTGGCAGCTCTATCCTTAGCATCCTTCTTCCAATATACTCAGCATCTCTCCTCTGCACATGTCCAAACCAACGCAATATTGCGTTGCATCTTTAACTCTGCTACCTCCAGCTCTGTCTCCTGCTTTCTGGTCAGTGCCACCGTCTCCAACCCATATAACATAGCTGGTCTCAATACCATCCTGTAGACCTTCCCTTTCACTCTTGCTGATACCGGCCTGTCAAAAATTACTCCTAAAACTTTTCTCCACCCATTCCACCCTGCTTACACTCTTTTTTTCACCTCTCTTCCACAATCCCCTTTACTCTGTACTGTTGATCCCAAGTAATTTCACCATTCCACTGACCTCCCTCTCATTTACACACATGTATTCTGTCTTGTTCCTACTGACCTTCATTCCTCTCCTCTGTAGAGCATACCTCCACCTCTCCAGGGTCTCCTCAACCTGCTCCCTACTGTTACTACAGATTACAATATCATCAGCAAACATTATAGTTCACGGGGACTCCTGTCTAATCTAATCTGTCAACCTGTCCATCACCATTGCAAATAAGAAAGGGCTCAGAGGTGTTTCCTGATGTAATCCCACCTCCACCTTGAATGCATCTGTCACTCCTACTGCAGACCTCACCACTGTCACACTTTCCTCGTACATATCCTTTGCAGCTCTTATGTACTTCTCTGCCACTCCCAACTTCTTCATACAATACCATAGCTCCTCTCGAGGCACCCTGTCATATGCTTTCTCCAGGTCCACAAAGACGCAATGCAACTCCTTCTGGCCTTCTCTATGCTTCTCCATCAACACCCTCAGAGCAAACATCACATCTGTGGTGCTCTTTCTTTGCATGAAACCATACTGCTGCTCACTAATCATCACCTCACTTCTTACTTCTTAATCTAGCTTCCACTACTCTTTCCTATAACTTCATGCTGTGGCTCATCAATTTTATCCCCCTGCAGTTACTACAGTCTTGCACATCCCCCTTATTCTTAAATATCGGCACCAGTACTCCTCAGGCATCCTGTCACTTTCCAAGATTCCATTAAACAATCTGGTTAAAAACTCCACTGCCATCTCTCCTAAACACCTCCATGCTTCCACAGGTATGTCATCTGGACCAAAAGCCTTTCCATTTTCATCCTCTTCATAGCTGTCCTTACTTCCTCCTTGATAATCCGTGGCACTTCCTGATTCACTATCTCCACATCATCCAACCTCTTTTCTCTCTCATTCTCTTCATTCATCAGCCTCTCAAAGTACTCTTTCCATCTGCTCAACAATCTCCTTATACTATTGTCTACTTTCTGCATCTCTCTGACTATCCCACTTCTTCTTTGCCATCCTCTTCCTCTGTATACTCTCCTGTACTTCCCCATTCCACCACCAGGTTTCCTTTTCCTCCTTCCTCAGTCCATATGTCACGCCAATCACCCTTCTTGCTGTCATCCTTACTACATCTGCTGTAGTTTCCCAGCTGTCTGGTAACTCTTCACTGCCACCCAGTGCCTGTCTCACTTCCTCCCTAAACTCAACCTTGCAGTCTTCCTTTTTCAACTTCAACCATTTGATCCTTGGCTCTACATGCACTCTCTTCCTCTTCTTGATCTCCAATGTCATCCTACAGAGCACCGTCCTATGCTGCTTAATTACACTTTCCCCTGCCAGGACTTTGCAGTCTTCAGTCTCCTTCAGATTGACTCTTCTGCAAAGGATGTAATCTCCCTGTGTGCATCTTCCTCCACTCTTGTATGTAACCCTATGTTACTCCCACTTCTTAAAATACATATTCATCACAGCCATGTCCATCATTTAGGCAAAATCCACTATCATCTGACTTCTTCATTCCTCTCCTTGACACCATACCTACCCATCACCTCCTCGTCTCCTCTGTTCCCTTCACCAACATTTCCATTGAAATCCGCTCCAATCACCACTTTCTGTCTCTTGGGTCCACTGTTCATCACTTCATCCAAATCACTCCAAAAATCTTTTTTCTTCTCCATCACACACCCAATTTGTGGGGCATATGTACTAACAACATTCATCATCACACCTCCAATTTCTAGCTTTATAATAATTACTCTGTCTGACACTCTTTTCACCTCCAAAACCTCTTGCCATACTGTTTGTTCAGAATAACCCCTACCCCATTTCTCCTCCCATCCACACCATGATAGAACAATTTGAATCCACTTCCGATCCACCTGGCCTTACTCCCCTGCCATTTAGTCTCTTGCACGCACAATATATCAACCTTCCTTTTCTCCATCATATCTGCTAACTCTCTCCCCTTACCAGTCATACTGCCAACATTCAAAGTTCCTACCCTCAGTTCCACTCTCTTTACCTTCCTCCTGCCTCTGGACACATCTCCCACCTTTTCTTCTCCTTCTTCGGCCAACAGTAGCCCAATTTCTAACAGCACCCTGTTGGCTAACAGTACTGGTGGCGGTTGTTGTTAACCCGGGGCTCGACCGATCCGGTATGAAAATTTGTATTGTTGTTCGTATATTGATTTGGCAAAATTTTACACTGGATGTCCTTCCTGATGTAACCCTCACCATATATCTGGGCTTGAGACCAGCACAAAGAAACACACTGGTTTGTGCATCCCCTGTGGATGGGTTAGTGAACTGTAGTACCAAAGTAAAAACAAAATGATAGATTTTAGGCATTTGAAGGAATGAAATTGACTGATTTGATAGGCTCTGCAACGCACTGAATTATCCATCCATTTTCCAACCCACTGAATCCAAACACAGGTTCAGAGGGGTCTGCTGGAGCCAATCCCAGCCAACACAGGGCACAAGACAGGAACCAATCCTGGGCAGGGTGCCAACCCACTGCAGTGCACTGAATTACTTCTATATAAAAATAAAATGGGAAAAGACCATTCACAACTAGATGAAACCTCACAAATTCAAATGCTGGAACGTGAAGACAAATTTAGTGGTACTGAGTGTTAGGTTGTGGCTGTTTAACACTTCAGAACACTTTGTGAAGCCATTTGTCATGCATGGCTTCTGTTGGACCATGCACTATAATGTCATTGAAATGTATGACCACACCCAGAAACCGAAGAAAGACTATGGACAATACCTATTGCAAGCAGAAAGTGGTGAAGCTAAGTCCAAATGTGGGACTGCAAATGGTATAGAATATCAAATATGACTACACTTTATCATGCATAGTGTCTAAATAAAACAATTCTGTTTATAAAACATATAATAAAGAAGAACAGATCTTACATGATTCAAGAGTACAGAACCTTGGGAACCACTGATAAAAGGGGCAGCAGTGACCCCAAGAGGGTCTGTAAAACTGCTTCAGGCCAGAGCTAGATCAAATCAATACTTACATAACATTAGACCAATTGTAATGAGAACAGGGCATTAATCCAACAAGCCTGTCCATTCTATTCACCTTGATTATCCAAAATAACATCAAGTTTAGATGTGAAGGCCCCTAAAGTCCTATTCTCCACCACACTATTTTGTAATTTATTCCATATGTGTATGGTTCTTTATATAAAGAAAACATTTGTGCAAAATCAGTGCTTACTAAGTTTTCAAGTGTCCCCATGCACTTGTTCCAGAACTGATTTTACAGTAACAGCTATGATTCACTAACTAAACTAATTTCTTTTTATAATTTAAGGAAGAGATAGATGGGGGGAGAGATAAATTGGAAGTGAGAAGAGTGGGTTTATGTTGCTTTGATAGTTGTCAAATGGACAAGCAACTCCACCAGATAGACTGGGTTTTAAGCCTATGATGGTAAATAAGAACATCTTGAGTTTTTTTCATTTATTTGTTTTTTCCAGTCTGTGTCATCTATTTTTTAACTGCTCAGACATGCAAAGCACACACATCTTGTTGTTTCAGGTGAGACATCCTTCCATGTAATCCAAAAAAGCTTGATGGCGAGCTTATTCATTGCCAGTGACTGGCCCACTGACATTCTGTCTCACACTCGACAGCCTCTTTTATGGGTGGACTTGGATTAGCAGACATCACCATAGTAATGTTTACAGTGCATGTATTATCTTGTTCTGGATGTTCTGTTATACAGCGCAATGTGACTTTTTTATTTTTACAGTCTATGTGTGAATACAGAAACGATGATTCTGACACGCAATCTCACAGAGTGTGCAAAGCTTGTCTGTCTGTAACTTCAGCGCACCACAGAAACAAAACTCATTTACCCTGCTTGAATAACAAGTTTGATTCTAATTGTTTTCATGTTACTGTCTACACTTTGAAGAGCTGGTGTATGTATGAAACGATGTGTATGAAAACATGAAATGGATCTATTAATTAAATGTGATATGTAGTATTATAAGTAACAAGTGGAAATTCTGTGGTGTGTGTGGATGAAGATTATCATGAAACAACACAGGGAAACAATCCAGCACTGCTGACCCATTTCTACTATCAATAGACATGGATTCATTTGGTGCTGCTTCATTAACAACATGTGAATCATGGTCAAATTAACCAGATTAAAATTATGTATGTAGGGTCTCCATTAAAAAAAATAATCACATGAGTTAATGGTGTAAATGGTGTAAAGTAAAAGTATGACATTTAGCATTTAAGTGTGACTTTCAGACATTTAAGTTGGATATTTAGCATTTAAATGAGATAGTAAACCATTTAAGTTGGGCAGTTAGCATTTAATTACAATAGTTAGGCATTTAAAGTGACATTTTGCAATGAAAGGTTTGACATTAAAATGTTTCTAGTTGTTTGCTTTTACATTGACTGCAATTCATAAATTCACTTCTAATATGCCTAATGTTTCTAGCTCCTAATTGATGAATATTTATTTGCTTATTCAGATGCATATTTTTATTTTGTTTTAATTACATGTTTATTCATCAGTTTACTTTTATTACTTGTTCATTTTCATTTATTTTTGGTATCTTTATATATAATGAGAACCATGACTGTTCGTTTGTCTGTCCTGGATTTTAAATCACCTGTTGCTCGCAGACCTTTTGAACTATTGACCTGAAATGTGGTACACATATACTACGTGACATCTACTATCCATTTTCGGGGTGACGATTGACCTGCAAGGTTATTCCTCTTTTTATTTTTATTTTATTTAATTGTAGAATCAGCTCTCAGCAGCGGCCAGCAAGGTGGTTGTGCAGTGCATGCATACAGGTGCTGTTCTCATCCCTACCACCTTTACTGTCACTTCCCCTACCTCTTCATATCTTAAATCATTCTTGAGGCAGATTGAAGATTTATGTGCCAGCTTGAAAAATTAAAGAAAACATACTAAGTAATTGAAACACAAATACTGACTTAATCAGTTTTAATGCGAAAAGATGCTGATGAAAGAAGAGAAGAAGTGGACCGCCAGGGTGGAGAAAAGAAGAGCTGCTCAGGAAGCAGCAACCACGCCAGACCGGCAAAGAATGCAGATTTAACAGGGATAATAATAATTCATTACATTTGTATAGCGCTTTTCTCAGTACTCAAAGCGCTATCCACACAGGGAGGAACCGGGAAGTGAACCCACAATCTTCCACAGTCTCCTTACTGCAAAGCAGCAGCACTACCACTGCACCACCTAATGCAGGCATTCGGCTGCACCTTCACCCACTAACCTTCCAAACTAAGTGACTGAACTCTAGCTTGTACCAAGATCTATCTGAACTTCAAAGATGTAAATCAAAGTTGCACTGACATCTCTCTTGAGCCAGAAGACACAAAATGCATTCATATAAGAACAAAGACCTATAATTCACGGGCTGACAACTAGGATGGACAGAAGAACTTGCCTATTACAAGACACTGCTTTTGTAACTGGAACCAAGCAGAAGAAGGTTCAACCTTCTTTTACAACCACATGCACCACATCTCCGAAAGAAAGTAGAAGGAACAAGGATATTCGTTGTACACTCACCAAACTTCCTGGGAATTCTCTCAGAGCACACTAACTGGAATTCTCTCAGGGAAAGGGTAATATGACAAATGACTTTCTGAAACCTAAAAAGTTACGAGGCGCTCTTCTGTGGAGAGTCAAATCTGACAAACTCATTTCTTTGTGAACCTGAAGCTGAGACCCAGTTTGTCAAGTGAAAGATGTGTGCCAATAGTCTGACAAGGCCAAGGAGCCATTGCTTCAAGAAGGGAACTTCAACATCTAAACCCTAGGGCTAGAATAAGTAATGCCTTTTCCCTAGTGACAAAAGACAGCAGAAGGCAAGCTATGGAAGCAGCAGCACAGCACTGATAAGGATCATGCAGCAAAGAAAAAGAGTGCACTCCACTTTAACCCAGACCAACAACAAAGCAAAAACTCTACACAACACTGGACATCATCTTTAAAGACATGGTGTCATAAAATCATTTATCTCTGCCAAGATAAAAGAGAACTCTAAATACCAGTAATGGCCAATCTATGTGTTATATTTTTGTCTATCTACTCTGACTGTGTCCAGTTTTACATGTTGTGACAGATAGGGGGCTCTGTCGTCCCCTTGAACCCTCAGACCACTCGTCAGACACCAGATAAAAAGTCCAATAATTATTTATTATTATAAATAAGTGCACAAAGCACCCTCCACTCCACAATACTCAATAAACAATCAATAATCAAATCCAATACACAATCCTCCACTCCCAGCAGCTCAGTCACCCTTCCTCCCAACTCGACTCACTGCTGGGATTTCCCACAGCCCTTTTAAAGTTCTTGACCCGGAAGTGTTTCTGTCCCTCAGTTCATGTGACTTTATAACACTTCCGGGTCGGGTGAAAACTCCTTTTCTTCAGCCCGGAAGTACGTCATTTCCTCTGTCCAGGTTATACGGAAAATACAAGACCTTGAGCCTCCCTGCAGCGTCCCCTGTCGGCCCCCACGGTATCCAGCAGGGCTGTGATGAAAGACTCCAAGTTCCATGATGCCCTGCTGGAATTTGGGGCCCCTCCATGTTGCAGGGATGGCTCCATCTGGCGGCTTGGGGGTATTGGCCGGGATAAGCTCCCGGCCATATTCCACAATGTCAATATAAACGTGCATTTATCATAATTCTATATTCTTTGTTTTCATTAATAAACAGCATTATTCTGTCCCTTAAAATAAGTGTGCTTCAGTTACCTTTAGGTCTTAAGGTGCAGACCTGCCTCCTACAGCAGAGAAAGGTAAGGTAAATAAAGTAACAGCCTTGTGAAATATTTTATTAATTACCAGTATTTCCAAAGGCAAAACTGATAATTAATTAGCCAAGGTAAAATTTATTTTTTCAAATCAAACATCACCACATCTTTTTTATCTGTATGGTGTCTTACTTCATTAAAAAATGCTATTATTTGAATTTATTTTTTTCTGAATTGATTTGACATATTTCTCACACCAAAAACACCATTATCACAACTCTGAAGTATTTCCCAAAACAGTTAATGCATTTCTCAAAGCAGTACCACAGCCTTGCAAAAAGCTCTAAAATACTCGGTGCACTCTCTACGTGCATCAAAATGCACAGAGTTGATCAGTCAGTACAGCACTACGATCATATAGTTAAACCATGTTTGTCATTTACACAAAAAACAATTAAATATAATGATACTTAACTGAAGAACACATTCACGGTATTTATAGTATGTACATGTGCATTTATCCATAAAGTAAACATAATTGTAGTAAATCTGTACAGGAAATAGAAACTTTCTGTAAAAACAAATCTGTTTGAACTGAGGAAAATACTGCATTCAAAAATATGCATATCCTGTATGTGAAATAATATCAAAAGACATACTCAGGGGCAATTCATTCTTTATTTTGGCTTCAGACCACAGACCAGGACAAACATCATACCTTATAATTTGTCGTTCAAGGACTATGGGAAAAAATCTTTTAGCATGTTGCACCCAGCCATGACATGCTCCAGTAGTTATGCCTTCACACTCAGCCCTCATTCCCTCTAGCAATGATATCTGGTTATGGGGATGGTGTTTGTACACCTTCCACGTACATGAGAAAAAAAACCTCCAGAACTGAGTTAAGGAAGGTTGAATATGGTGGCAGAAACAAGTTGAAAATTTTTGTATGGGAATCAAACCAAGCATTAATTTAAAGAAAGTGGTGAAACCTTTCATTGTCCCCAACCACGACAACATTTAGCAGGCCTGGTGCAACAACTTCTCTCTAATTTCAGGAATAAGTGCTTTGAATAACCCATTCAAAAATAGCAGAAGCCAATCTGTGTTGAAGGGCCCAATAGGTGGAACTTTGTGGAGAACACCCAATTTTCAGACATTGCAACACACATGGTGATGTTGCCACCAAATTGTCCAGGTACATCCACAGTGGCCCTGTGCCCAATGAGATTCCTGCCACATCATCGAACCTTGTAGAAGTTAAAGCCTGCATCATCAACATACACAAATGTGTGTGGGGTCTCACTGCCCTCCAGCTCCAACACTTTCTGAATAGTATAATAATTACATGTAAATCACCAAACTCACTGAGTACATTGTAGCACTTACTGTTAACTGGCAGTGAAATATATTCCAAGTAAAATATTGTTTACATGTTTACATAGTTCAACACTAGCTTACTGATGCAGCCTTTTTAACAGAGCATCAAGTTTGTTTCTGCTACACTTGCTGAGATGTTATATAATTATATTGAGTATAGTGATAGTCTATTTTATATACTCAATATAATTATTTAATTTACAGTACTCTCTAGAAAGTATGTGCAACTGTAGTAATATATAGGTACAACATTGGTGCAGCATTGAACATGAATATACAGTATTTTCAGTACATGTTCTCATTCGGAAATGCCTGCAGTATGGACATCACAGTATGCCATCTCACCTGAGGTGGTACCTATCTTATTGCCTCAGCCAAGCCATGGTTGATTACATGACCAACAATTGTGGTTCTCATTTCTGGACCTACTCTGGGGTTGCTTTGACCGCTCCTCTCTCACTTTCTTCCCTGTTCCCCATGTCCTCCATGTGTTCTTCAACCCCTTCCACTCAACAAACCTTGTTCCTGTGTAATAGCTTGCCAATCTGTGCAGCACTATACACTGCAATAACTCAGAAAGAAACATTTTATATGCTTGAGAGTAAATCAGCCTGAGGATATGCACCTGTGAGAGAGGTTAACAGCATGTGTTTTCAATTGTCTGACACAGAGGAAATACAACTAAAAACATTTGTTCTTTGCTTCTTCTCACCACTTTTGTCCTGTATGAATGGAGTGTACAAAAACTACATGTATAAATTGTTTTATATGCTGTTATTAACAGCAATGTGCTGCTATTTCAGTGTGATAGAGTTGGTTTTTGAGTTGAATGATTAATGTTCTCTTATGATGAGTTTATCAGCTTAGAATGAGAAATGCACTACAATGAAAATGTGCCTCAGAATTTGCAGTTTGTAAAAAAAAAAAAAAAAAAATTGAGTGTGCTGTGAACACATGCATTGTTGCTGTGAGGATTTGGTGAACAGCTGTGTGAATGACGTTTTGGTGTGAGAAATGTGTCAGATCGATTGAGAAAAACTGTAACAGGACCTGAAGTAAACTTTTATCAACAAATCTTTAAAGCTTCTCTACACTACCTGAACCCACATCTCAGCTGTTTTTGTTGTTGCTACATGGAAAAAGTAAATTACCTTGCCTTGTCATTATTGTGAATGACAATGTGCTATACAATATAGTTATTTTGTTTGAAAGAAATAAGTCAAACTAAGGTAAAAAAAAAAATTAAATGCTGCTCTTTAAGTGCTTAATCTTGTCACTCACTCATTCACGCATACCCACACATATACACACCCTGCGCACGGCTTCTCGGCTCCATCCCATCTGACAGCGTCACTCGCTCAGGTCTGCGAGGCCCCTCACTACACACACACATACACACACAGTTTACACAGTAAGACAGTACTGTATATGCAATACGTGTTACATAAAAATAAATTGGTATTCATTTGAATTGAAAAAAAAATCAACAGATTATATAATGCCATCTTTGTAAAAAGCTAATTTATAAAATTATAATTTTGCTTTTAACGTTTTGTCTTTTACTTTCTTTTCTTTTCAGCTGCAAAATAACCTTTAACTTTTTTCCCTTTGCAGATGCACGCAGAGGCAGTCTTACACTACCCGTGATCCTGTGATAGGTTTCGTAACTTTACAAATATGTATGTGTTTATATTATTACTTTATTTAGTCATTTGAAAAATGTATACTTGAGTTTTACCTGAGAATTTGTCACAGCGCTCTCCTCATGTACCTAGTGAAGAGTTCAATATGAAGATAAACTGAATTGAATGTAATTGAACTTAACGAGGAAATTCACTTTATTTTTGTTATTTTTCGTTTACTCAAGCCATAGTTTATCATAATTCGAAAATACCTCTAGACATTGATTAAATAATGTATACACCAGATTAAACTGAAAATGTATTAAATGTAATTGCGCTTTAGTTTTGAACTCCTATTATGTGCGAGTATGTTTTCTAGGACAAAACTTAAGAATGTAGGGCAGCAACTAATGTGGGGCCTGTGCCTCCTCATTGTAATTCACAATTTGCCTTCAAGTGTAAAAGAATGCCTTGCACCAGCACAAGAAAGCATAATGCGTCAGTACTAAACTCCACATTCTTGTCAGTAGCAGGAAAACGTAAAGAAATTTCAGGTTGGTCACATTTTTCTAAACAGCTGTTAAACATATATCGCTCTATAAGATACAATTAAGTTACGATGGAATAATTTTTTTTAAATTATACTCTATAATTCATAATTATAATTATTATAATTATAATATCGATATGACTTAATGGAGTATTTTATGTATGTATGTACTGTATGTATGTATGTCAAGTCGTTATGTCAATTCTCAAATTCTCATGATATAACTTTACTTATTTCTAAAGTAAGCTCCCAGCAGTTAATTGCACGCAACATACACACTGTTATGTGTTATATATACTACCATGTTGCGTATATATATATATATATATACTGTATATATATATATATATATATATATATATATATATATATATATATATATATATATATAAAACAGTTCAGTATATGGCTGGATTCTTTAAGACACTAAAAGACAGGAATAAATAAATGAAAAGGTATTAGGTTTCTTACATTAACAAAATCACGGTAACCAGACGCTTCTTAAGAAACAGACTGTAAAGTAACCCGGCTTGCTTCCGAAAGAACTTGTTTCATGCGGGAGCCGAGTCACCATGGAGAAGAAAAATAAATAAATAAATAAATACTACTCTTCTCGTCAAACAGCACAACTAGGCATGCGCGCAGGTGGCGGTCTCGGCTACACCCAGAGGGCTATCTCGTCTGGGCACTTTTTACATAAGGCACCTGCTAGAAGTTTCCGTGTACATTCTACAGGAACTCGGTACCAGCAGGACTAATAGTTTCAGGTGAGTTAATCAAGCTTTTGGTTGAATGATAACTCACAAGAAATTAAATAGCACAGAGTTGTCTTGTGTGTGTAAAATAAAATGGGCAGGTATCGCATTCCTCCGGAGTGCGATTAATGAGATCAGTCATTCCGGCTAAAAATTCGAGTCACATTTAATAAAACATTCTTAGGGTCGCCGATTTTGTCCTGTAGATAGAAAACGTTTTTATTAAAGTATTTTGCTAGATATTTCGTCATACCTTTTAAAGGATTTTAACTGTGCATGGTGACTTCCCGTGATGTTGACAATCAATATTACTTACATGTTGGCGTTTTTATTTTTTAGGAAAGAAGATTGAATTTATTATGTTTAACTTTTTTAGTTGTTATAATAATTAATATTGAGAATGTTGAGACCAATTGCACGGGCCAACGCAATATTTACTTACAAATGTTTAATGTATTTCTGAAATTAAACAGAAAATGAAAAATGTACACATATGCACTAATTACTATAAATTAATATATAAAGAAAGTAAGAAACACAAAAATAAGCATGATAATAATTAAAGCAGTTAGGTGCACTGAGTGTTCTCTGAGATTAACTTTAAACAATGGAAACTAAAGTATTCAAACATTTTTCAAAAATCAATACACTTATCTGTAAAAGTGATAAAAAAATGATAACATTTATAAAATTTGTACATCATGTGCTCATATTGTAGTTTAAATATCACATCTAAACTAATTCCAAAAAAGTTTCAGGTAATACCTTAATCTTAAAAGTACAGTGCTTGATTCAATAGTTTTATTTATATATATATATATATATATATCATGTATTCATTTTATTTATTTCAAATTATATTAATTATGTATCTTCTTTAACAGTTCAGGGTCACATAGAGTCCATTGGCTTTATAAGAAGTTGTGTTGGAACCAGTAATGGACAGGACGGCAGTTGATTTAATGATTTATTTAATAAATAGATGACTGGGAAGAAATGCAAAGCAAAACAATGCTGTATGAATATCTGCATACATGACTTGGGTGATCTCATGTCAGCTATCAAGTTTAATGATTTAATTTCTGGCCATCCTGGCTATTGCTTGTGTTAGTTATGATGTGTGAATGTTAATTTATGTTCTTCATAATAAAATAAGTTTCTGTAAAGCTCTGGAAAAATCTCACATGATGTTAATATTTATATGTAATCAACTTTACTTAGCTGTTAGTAACTCTCTGGAATGGAATTTCATCTCTTGACACTTTTCAGATGCACACTGTTACCCCACAAAACATCTGGACATGTTCTCCTATTTATTCTTTTCTTGGTTATTTTCTGTTATAACCAACTCCTCCTATTCAAAGGTCCTTAACTAAAGACATTGGATTAGCTAGTCTACTAACTTAGTTACTACCTCTCCTGGGGCATAGGCCATTGACAATTGTACTCCAGACATCTTTGCGCCACACCTTTCTTTCCAGGTTGGCTCCAAGTCAAGCTCATCCTCATGATGACTGCTCCAGGTCCCAGTGGCATGTGTTTCTTGGCCTTCCTCTGTTCTTTTTACCTTGGGGATTCCTAGTCAGGGCCTGCTTTGTAATGTTGGTGGTAGGCTTTCTGAGGGTGTGTCCAATATAACTCTTCTTCTTATTTAAAATCTCAGTTTCTACAAGCATCTGATTTGTTCTCTGCTAAAAGTCATTGTTGCTGATAATGATGAGCCAGCGTTTCTAGGGGATCCTTCATAGACATATGTTGATGCAGGTATTAACTTTCTTACTGGTCATAACTGTCATACTCCAGGTCTAAATTTCATTATGAAGGACTGACATAACATTGTTATTGAATATCTTGACCTTTGGTAGCATCAGCTCCTTAAAACTCAAGGTGCTTTTCAAGTGCAGAAATACTACCATGCAATTCTGGCCCTAACATTGGCATCTGTGCCTCTCTGTTTGTTGACAACACTATGCAAGTAGGTGAAGGCTTACACCTTTTCCAAATATTAGTTACGTTGGCCTTAATGACTTTTGCCTTTCCTTTATTAATATAAAGATCAACTTGGCAAGAGGTGGCTGCCAATTATGTGTGTTATCTTGAATATTCTGTTGCATTTGTGACAGTAGTGTCAGGTCATCAGCAAAGTCAAGATTATTGAGTTACTTCGAAGGGAATCCATTGGATTCTACTCCATGTATGAGCTGTTGTTGACTTTTAATAAAGGCAAAAATAACAGGGTATAAAAATAATGAGAAAAGGCAGCCTTGCCTTACTGTGGTTATCAGTAGGAAGGTCTTGGTGAGTAGTCCAATATGGATGACTTTGCATTCTCGGGATTCCATGTCCCCACTGTCAAATGCTTTTCATATTGAAAAAATTGATGTAGAGAGTTGAATTCCATTCCATTGACTGCTCAATGAGACCTGTTACAGGATCTGTTCTTGCAAAAGGCAACTTGATGATCTCGCAACTGAGCATCAACTCTGTCTTTAATTTGGTCCAGGATGATCATAGTCAACACTTTTCCAGGTGCTAAAAGGAGCGTATAGTTATCTCAATTCTGCTTAGTCAATAAAATTTATAGCATAATTGTGCTAATTATCCCTCTTTCCACTCTGTTGGTACTTTTTCCTCTTCTTATATCTTCTTGATGCGTGCATCTCAGCTGTAGTATCTACATTTACCTTAAGTGCTTCTGCAGGGATACTGCCTGGTCTGTCTGCCCATTTATTCCTCAGCTGTCTAACAGCTTTCTTAATTTCATCTTTAGTATGACATTACAGTCAATGTCTAAATCTTTTACTGCTGGCTGAATGTAAGGTGAGTCTAAGGGCACAGATATGTTAATTGATTCTTTAAAATGCTTTAAACACCCTTCTGTTCTTTTGCTGTGATTTCCTGACAGCTTATTAGGGGTGCCATACAAGTCCTTTCCTGCAATTTTATCTGTGTAGTGCCTCTTGCTTTTCTTTGCACATTTTCTGGTTCTTTGCACTCTGCCTATGCTATTGCTTTCACCACACTTGTTCAGCTATTATTCATCACTGCTTTCTTCTCCCTTCTCTGTTATATCTTGAAAAGTGTCTCTGCCAAAATCCATTCCTTGTACTGGTGCTGCTTGGGGCCAAGCACTTTCTGGCATGACGAAACTAATGTATTTCTAACTCTAGTCCAGCTGTTGTCTCTTCTTCTTACATAAGTTCTCGAAGTGTTGCAAACTTGTTGTTACTGCCACTCTAAATTCTTCTAACTTCTGTGCATCCTTCAAAACTCCAGTATTATAATTACGATACCGAGACATTGCTCCAGTCCAGTCTGTCTTTATAATACAATACAATACAACTTATTTTTTGTATAACACTCTTCAGTGAGTGCAGGTGCAGAGTCTGCTTCAGCCATGCCACTATCAGGTGGGAGTCTGTAGCTAAACTTGTTCCTCTGCTCACTTTCACATCATTTAGGGATCATCAAAACATCTTGTTAATGTAGTTATGTTAATGGTCTGTCTGGGATTCCCATCCAATCAGTGCTTCTGTACTGTAGTTGATAGCATCAGAGCCACACCTTGAGTGTGTTGGGTATTGTCCCCCTCATGTCCTGAATACAGTATAGCAGCATCTGTCCCAAAATGATGGTTCTCATGAGTCCATGTTACTATTTAATGGTGCTATTTGAAAGAAATGTAGTTGGTCTTTTACCTCCCAGGGACCTCTGGATTTCACTTCATGTCATGCTTCTTCTTGTAGAAGACACATCTCTAAGGCTGAGGTGTCTTGGTAACTTGTAAGCATATCTGTAACACTGTTTATGTTAAAAGGTTGTTTGTCCATCGTACAACCCCCAATCTGAAGGACCAGGATCCACCCTTTTGTCTGCCCAATACCCTATGCAGACCTTTCTGCTTTGGTTAGACCTATCAATAGCTGTAGAATCCTGAAAGGCATAGCTCCGAGGGTTGGTAAGGCATGCAACCTGTCACACTGCAATTAACGTAGGCACACCTTGGTGATAGATTAGCAAGTGCACCAGAAACAAACTCAATGCTCTGTTAAAAAGGCTGCATCAGTAAGCTTTATAACTCTTGTGACAAGAATTATTCATTACATTAATACAATTTATCAGAGTTACACACAGATATTTATAATCGGCACTATCACTAATACACAATGTTTTATGTGAAGCCGTGTTTTATCTTAATCTTACTCTGTTTAAAATACTTTTTTTCTGTTTATATTCTCTGGAAACAAGTAACAGACCTCTTGGTATCTCATTCAGTTTAAAGACCGGATGGAGCCTTGAAAATCAGCACTGTTTCTGAGGCAGGTTGTAATTTTAATTTAAAACAGACAAGAAAGCAGAAAACAATTTAATACATTAATTTTTATATGCAAAAGTAGAGGAAAAAAGCTCCCATGTAAGTGACTTTACAACCCACCAAGGTGAATAGAGCACAGACATCAGAGTGATGGAGGGTTTGTTCCCCTTAATGACCTGCCACAACCCGCTGTGTAATTCACTGTGTGAGCCACTTGCAACTCTCCACAAAACATCAACCATTATAAATAATAGCAACTTGCAGCATACAAGTGGCAGCCTGTGACCCAAAAGTGGATCTGTATCATTCTGTATGTTTTTTTAATCATGGGCTAAATATGATTGGTTATATTAATTATTACTTTCTCCCAGACTACAAACTTTCACACATGTAGATCTTCAGTAATACAAGCCATGATCTTGTATTCATATTAATTATGTATAGATACGTTTAAGGACTTACTTTTGACTGTTAACTATGCATTCTAACTAGTCTTGTGAATACATCTGTTTCAACTGTAACAACTGAAGATCTTATATAAATTTTCAGTATGCATGGATTGCTTCAAATTTTAGTGTTAGAAAAAGAGAAAATGATAGTAATATTAGGTTCAAACTTAACTCAGCTCATCCCACTCATGAGAAATCAAAATGTATCTTTAACTCTGACAGCCATGCTGTGCATTACATAAACAAGCAGCCTAGCTAAGTACATTGGTAGCAAGTATTGTTATCTGCAGGGGTGGCACCATCACTATATCTTAAGGCTTACCTGTATAACAATATTTCAGTATATCTTATTTTCTATCTGTTTTTTAGAAATAGCAAACATTAACTTGAAATGTAAAGAAATAGTTACACCTAAAGTTGTATACATGGATACGATTATTAAAAATAGCTTTGCATTACTAGCATTTTGCTCATTGCTATCGTTGAACTAAAAATTAAACCTCATTCACTGATGCGTGCAATTTTTTTTTCTTTTTCTGTTCGACCAGATTATATTTCCTGTTCTGAATGATAGTTATGGAGCATCTCAGTATTCTGTCAATCAGTGCTCAGCAGCTACGCAGGCTACCTAAAGTCTTGGAGGACAGCCTACCTGTGATGCCAAGCACTGTCAAGGATTGTGATGTACCGAGCCTTTTTCGGGAACCCTATATTCACTCTGGTTATCGCCCAGTGGGCCAGGAATGGCGGGTTTACCTCCTTAGTCTTTTTCAACAGCATAATGAAGCTCTGAATGTTTGGACTCACTTGCTGGCTGCAGTTGCAGTTTTTCTGCGATTCTGGGCTTTTATTGAGACTTCAAACCTTTCCCTGGATGCATATTCCCTTCCTCTTTACATTTTTGTGCTGTCAGCCCTCATATATCTATCTTTTAGTGTGCTGGCACATTTGTTTCAGTCAAAATCAGAGCTTACGCATTACTCTTTTTATTTTTTAGACTATGTTGGTGTAAGCATTTATCAGTATGGAAGTTCTCTGGCTCATTATTTTTATAGTTCTGAACAATCCTGGCATAATAAAATGGCTTACATTTTTCTACCCGGAGCTGCTTTTTTAGGTTGGCTCTCTTGCACTGGCTGTTGTTATGCTAAATACCGATATCAACGTCCGTATCCTGTGGAAAGAAAAATCTGTCAAGTCATTCCAGCTGGTCTTGCATATATACTGGACATAAGCCCAATTGTTCACCGTATTGTAACTTGCTGGGATGATCCAGCTGTGAATTTTCACACTCTTCAAATTGTATTTTTTCTCCTTGCAGCATTTTTTTTCTCATACCCTGTTCCAGAAAAGTTTTTCCCTGGTTGTTGTGATATTGTAGGTCATGCCCACCAGATATTCCATTTATTTCTCTCATTGTGCACTCTTTGTCAGATGGAAGGTTTGCTTACAGACTTTTTAATGAGACGGGATGTTCTTCTGCAAAGACATACATCTGGGATGGTAGTTGTTGTCTCTGTTTCTTTCCCAGTACTTGTCATGTGCAGTATGCTAACAGCAGGGTACTTAAGACAAAATGTACAATTGCACTTGAACAAAAAGGAAAAATAGAAACCAAGATGAAGGCGTCTTTTAAGCAATGACTTTTCATTAGATGTTGTATTTCGTATGACATAACATTAATAATTCTCTAAAATATTTACATGATTTAGTCACATTTACTCTGTGTTATTCCATCTGTAATCCTGAATTGTAACACTAGTTACGAAACATGGTTGAATGAAATTACGTATTACAATGTTTAAAAAAATGTATTTGGACAGTAATATTTTTAAAGAAAGAGTATCTAACTTCAGACAAAAAGGAGCAAAACGGTGAATACACCATTAATACTGTAGTAAAACACTCACTGTATGGCAACATGCAATAAATATGTCAATAAACTGAAGAAATTTCTAGCACTTTCATGATTTATTTTAAACAAATAGCAACATTAAATTTTGAACAAATACAATGATTAAATTATCCTTATAAGTCAGGCATATGCTAGAAATTGAAACTGTGAAAATATATGGTGCTTTAGATATAGGAGAATTATTTAATTAAATACTATCTTAATATGCTTTTTGTGGATTTAAGAACTAAGAGAATATGTCCCTCGAGGATATTATGTAAAAATAATTAAATTCTAAAAAAAAAAAAAAATTATCATAGCTCTGCCAACAATGCTCTTTAAATGACTGACCTCCCATCCAGGGTTTGCTTTTGCCTAGCATAGAATACTGGCTGGAAAGCTCTGCAATTCCTTGTATTAGACAAAGTGAAAAAAAAAGGATGGAGGAATAATTGCTAGTAGTTGTGTGCCTTCTTCAAATGTTCACTTTTAACTGTGGCCTCTTTTGCATCCATACTAATCAGTATCTGTTTTCCATCCATCCATTTTCCAACCCGCTGAATCCGAACACAGGGTCACGGGGGTCCGCTGGAGCCAATCCCAGCCAACACAGGGCACAAGGCAGGAACCAATCCCGGGCAGGGTGCCAACCCACCGCAGGACACACACAAACACACCCACACACCAAGCACACACTAGGGCCAATTTAGAATCGCCAATCCACCTAACCTGCATGTCTTTGGACTGTGGGAGGAAACCGGAGCGCCCGGAGGAAACCCACACACACACGGGGAGAACATGCAAACTCCACGCAGGGAGGACCCGGGAAGCGAACCCGGGTCTCCTAACTGCAAGGCAGCAGCGCTACCACTGCGCCTAAGTATCTGTTTTGATTTAGTTTATTTTATAAGGAAATGAATAAGAATATAAAACCTGCTCGATTTCCATCCAACCATCCATTTTTAAGGCTTTGTTTTCCAATATAGTATCCTAAAGTGGTCCTACAGCAGTGGCTCCAAAGCTCTTGATGGGTTCTAGGCAAGGTTTCTACTTTGCAAATTCTGTTCATATATACTCTAATAAATAAATGTATCCCCTTATAATGCACACAATAATAATATAATAATTTTAATATATACAGTAATCATATATAAAAGGATATTCATAGTATATACATGGAAAAATTATGTAATTAATTTAAATCATAATTAAATGCAAATGTACATTTTCAAGACAAAAGGTAGGCCTATAAGGGGTGGTGCTTGTCCCTAAAAACCTATTGCCAACTGGACACCCCCTCACATACTTTATTGTTAATGCATGCAATAAAGCATAATATAAAATTAAAATTGCACAATTATTGAGGCCTCTCAATTTAATTGATGATTTATAATTTTAAACAACATGGATCTCCAGACCAGTGGTAGTAGTGTTAGCAGTACTGAAACTTTCTTGAAATTTCTGACAATGCACCAAAATCATCATTCTCCATTGTCATGATTAACACTGTAATATTACTGAAAATAAATTATCTCACTCCAATCACTTTGGATTATGAAAATCTTTCATCTTAATGCTATGTTTTGCTTTCTGTATTGATAACAGAGAAAGCAATGCACTTTAAGTGGTAGGAACAAATAATTGTATTATTGTTAAAAGAAAACTTATTTTGTGTTTGTGTAACAAATGGAAATCAAGAAAATTTAAATAAATTTATCACTGATACATTTTTATTAAAGATTAATAAAATCATGCTTTGTATTTTGTTTATTGTTCTTTGACTGAGGATTTTTTTCTCATTTCCATAATTATATACTCCCCTTTGAAATAAAGTTCCTTGGATCCTCTCACCATACAGTATTTGTGTTTATTTAAGTTTTTATTGATTACTGAATGTGATTTTAACTGAGCCCTTGTTAATTTCATTGAGGAAGCAAGTGAATTTATTCTGCGCATTCAAGTGTGTCAAGAGGACTTGTATTACGTTTCCTTTAATCTCAACTGCACTACCTCCTTGTTATGTCAGAAATTAAATAAATTAAGTGGCACACTAATACAAACATTCTTACCTATATGCTTTTAGTCTAAACAGTGCAGATGATATGAATTGTCACAAAACATTGACTCATATAGCTATGGATTACATCACCCTCACTCTTACTTTTATTACAAATAATTTCAGAATGCAGAATAAATTGCCATCTAATTTATTACAATAAACAATACCTGACCACATTCTACCCACTGAAATACTATGTATATCATCATTATCACAATTTAGCTGGCATGAAAAATGGAAAAAAGATTACACATTTTCAGGAGACAGAAAGCCTACCATAGAGACTGAACAAAGAGAACAGCATGAGGCCATGACACAAACAACAACAACAGCATTTATTTATACAGTATAGCACATTTTCATACAAATAATGTAGCTCAAAGTGCTTTAAATGATGAAGAAAGAGAAAAAAGACAAAGTAAGAATTAAAATAAGAGAACACTAATTAAAATAGAATAAAAGTAAGGTCCGATGGCCAGGGAGGACAGAAAAAACAAAAAAAACTCCAGATGGCTGGAGAAAAAATAAAATCTGCATGGGTTCCAGGCCATGAGACCGCCCAGGCCCCTCTAGGCATTCTAACTAACATAAATGATCAGTCCTCATTGTAAACCTCCATTGTAAAATAGTGTACCTACTTCAAACTAACTAGTTCCAAAAGATTACAAAAAAACAGAAGAAAAACAAAAATTAGGACAATAACGTGCAACATGTAAAACGTACAGGCACAGAAGTGCTTCTTGAATGCCTTTTTCTGAGACACTTGCTTTCTTAAAATGAGTGACCTTTGCAAATGTGCACGAGAACTGGTGTTTCTTTCTCAGTCAGCCTCTAAGTTACAAGTGTGTGCAGTGCATAAACACTCATTTCACTACAGTAAATAACATATTTTGCAGACAGTCAAAAGAAAGTTTTCATTGTAGCACTGCCACATAAGAAGGATATTGTAATATTAACATTTTACTTATGTGCTTTGTATTGTACGTTGTCTGTTCTGTTTTATGTGTTGCTCTTCACTGCCTGGGGTGCCAGACATCTAAACACAGGTGGGGAAGCTTTTTGCCCATCCACCCAATACTATCCACTTGCAGAGCCACAGCACCATATGTCACCGCAGTTGTAGACCCGCAGTTACAGACCCGGAAGTGACGTCACCGTTATTTCAGGACTGACTTCGTAAAATTACTTTTGGAGGGTTTCGGCAGGTCTTGGCAAAGGCCGGAAAGTAACATCGGGTCAAGGACCTGTTCAGAAATTAAGCGACAAAGATGAGAAGGAAAAAAGGTACATCAAACCAAATAATACGCATCATTGTGAAGTTCAGAGGGTTTCTGCCATCACGTCATGTCATACATCAAACTAAACAATATGGATCATTTCTGTGAAATACATACACTATTAATATTTACGTTGTGTTTGGGTCTATGGGAACCATTTAACATGTCGACAAAATTAAAATCAACAAGATCTGTGTTAATTAAAAATAGTTTTTCATTTACATTCATAAAACTAAATATACAATATAATTACAATATTTGCACCATGTTAGAGTTTAGTAAAACATTAACAATAAAAGTGATTACATTTTTTAAAATGTACTATGCATGTGTGCAATATTGTTCTAAACCAATTTAGAATAAACATTTAAGCCAATATAATATTTTTAAACATGTATGTGAAGAAAACAGCAATGCATATTCTACACTGAATTATGGTATATATTAATTGCATTATATAGAACTGGTCTAGTTTTTGTCACTTAATATTATAAACGATGGGCCATCAAAAGAAAAAAAAAATACTAATGAGAGCAAAATTTATTTCTATAGCACCCTTCCTATGCCCAAAATTCAGGAAAAACAACAGGACCTATATAACATTGTCTACAAATAATATCTTCACTAAATAAAGATAAATACAGGATATACAAAACATTCAAATAGAATAAAAGACAATAATCCAGACTAAAATGCAATATATAATACTACAAAAAATATTGAACAAATAACATAGATTGTGATAAAAATTCAAACCCTGAGTACCTAAACAGATAGGGGGGTAAACTGAAAGAAGTGGCAGAATGTCAGGTCTGTTTAATGTCTTCTTAAACAAATTAGTTAAAAAAATGAATAGAGTCAGCTGATCTCATTAAATTGGGGGGGGGGGGGGGGTCATTTCACAGTCTGGGTGCTACACAGCTGAAAGCCCTGCTGTCACCCACGGAGTGCAGGTAAGTGGGGAACACAGAATGAGAGGACCTTAGTGGGCAGGTTAATAACAGAATATGATATTCAATCCTGTAAGACACAGGGAGCAGTGAAGGTGCAGCAGGATGGCTGTGATGTGCTCGCTGTTGCCAGTCTGTGTCAGGACTCTTGCAGTTGAGTTTTGAATCAGCTGGAGCTGAGATATACGATTATATTATTATAAAAGTAAGGCATGGGGGTTGCCCTGGATATGACATAAGATACACAGTGTCTGACAATGGGTCCAAGGATTTCATCCCGATACCTAATGGCAGTCAAGGTGTTGTTATCTAGCCTGTAGAGGTTTGTGCATCCCTCCATGGACATGCTGTAACGGCCGACCCCTTACCCAGCCGGCAGTTACACCTCCAAGACCTGTGGCTACATAACCCCCCCCCCCCCCCCAACCTTGGACAAGGGAAGGCCGAAGTACGGCTTGAGAATGGCCACATGGATAGTGTCTAGCTTGGAGTTAGTGCCGATACCCCTTTGAATATGGAAATTGACTGGACCTGTTTGAAAAATGATTTTGGCTGGACCTAACCATTTAGGCGCTAGCTTGGCGGAGAACCTTTTGCTGGCATCCGAGAGATGGCGAGCTCTAATCCAGACCAAATCACCCAGCTGAAAGTGCGCTTCCTTACACCGGGCATTATACAACTTGGCATGTCTGGATGTCGAATTCACCAACCTCTGTTGGATTCTCCGCCGTAATTCCTCAAGTTTAATTAATTAGTTTTAATTAAAATTACTGTAGCTGGTGGTTTCTGGACTAGGGGCTCTGGGAAGGAGTCGGTCAAGTGGGCCCTTCAACTGTCTGCCCAGTGCAACCAAAGCAGGCGTCTCACCTGTGGCTTCATGCACAGCGGTGTTCAGGGCAAACCGGAGCTCTGGGAGCCATTTATCCCAATCCTGATGGCGTTCACCCACACAGGAGGCGATCATGTTCTTCAGGGTCCGGTTCACTCGCTTGTCATGTTGGCCTGGGGATGGTAAGCTGTTGTCAGGTTTTTCTTCACTCCCCAGGCTGTAAAAAGTTCATCCAATACAGAGCTCTTGAACTGCGGACCCCAGTCTTAAACGATGTTCTTCGGCACCCCCAGTGGGTGAAGATTTCGTTCTTCAGGGTGGAGCATATTTTGTTGGTCTTAGCATCAATTAATGCAAACAGCTCCACCCACTTCGAAAAATAATCGATCACCACCATCAGGACGGTTTTCCTCGAGCTGGTAACAGGAAAGGGCCCCATCAGGTCGACTCCCAAAGTCTCCCCCGGTCCATTAGCAATTGTAAAAATCCTGCCGGTTTACCAGGTAGGTTTTTGAGCTGCTGGCAGGTTAAGCACGCAACCCCCAGGATCTTCAATAAAGTTTTTATCCTTCCAAGGTGACCACCTAAAGGACTGTCATGATAATGACTCAGAAAGTCAGGGATGATCTCTTCCGGGACCACTAGCTGGTGTTGCAGACCCCCAAGGGAGGATGGAGTGGTCCTGTACAGAACCCCCCGGAGGTCCACGAAGTGTACCCAGTCAGTACGCTGCTGCTCCAGTCCCTCCCTGATGTTCTGGCAGAATGGTCTGGTGGCTTGTGTTTGAGCCAGGTCTTCAAGGCTTCTTGGCAGAGGGAGGACCATCTTCTTTGCCTCTGCCAAACACACCATCCCTGGTGGCTCTGACACCCTGGACAGAGCATCAGGCACGATATTGCCACAGCCCTTCCGATAGGTCACCTTGAAAGTAAAGTTCTGGAGGCGGAGTACCCACCTGGTTAGACGGGAGGAGGTCTTCGGGTGATTAAATACCCAGGTCAGAGCGTGATGGTCTGTGTACACTTCAAATTCAACCCCCTCCAGATAGTATCTCCATTTTTCCACAGCCCACACGACAGCCAAACACTCTTTTTCAGCCATTGAATAATTCAGCTCAGCGCCATGCAATGCTCGAGAGGCGTAAGCGATGACATGTTCAGCCTGGTGGATTTTCTGAGTGAGCACGGCGCCAAGCCCTAGGTTGCTGGCATCCATTTAAACCTGGAAAGTGAGCTGCGGATCAGGCTGGGCCAGAACGGGCGGCTTTTGAAGATGGCTGTTTAGTTGCTCGACCGCGTCCTGGCACTCCGTTGTCCACTCCCACGGGACATCTTTTTTTCTTAAGTAGTTCAAGGGAGCCGCTATATCAGCCATCCTGGGGATGAACTTGTGATACCACCCCACTAACCCAAGGAAACATTGTAAAGACTTCAAATCCGTGGGCGTGGGGTAGTCCCGGATGGCTAAGGTCTTCTTGGGGTCTACAGCGACCCCCTCCGATGAAAGAATGTGCCCGAGGAAGCGGATGTGGGGTTGAATGAAGGTACATTTCTTTGTGTTCAGCGTGAGGTGCGCTTGATGAAATCGTTGGAAGATTGTGTCCAAGTCCTGGAGATGTTGTTTAATAGAAGGGGAGTAAACAATGACGTCGTCGATGTAAACAAAGCAGATCTTCCCTGTCAACCCCCTCAATACTTGTTCCATGAGCCGCTGGAAGGTGGCCCCAGCATGTTTAAGCCCAAAAGGCATGACTTTGAACTGGAACAAGCCTTCGGGGGTGATGACTGCCGTCTTCCTCTTCCTCCATTGGCACCTGCCAATAGCCACTGCAGAGGTCTAGTGTGCTGAAAACTGCAGCTCCATGCAGTGACTCCAGAATCTCATGAACCAGGGGCATGGGATATGTGTCCAGGCTCATCTTTCCATTAACCCCCCTGTAGTCCACACAGAAACGATAGGTGTCATCCGTCTTCTTCACGAGGACCACAGGGGATGCCCAGGAGGAGGAAGATGGTTCGATTATTCCCTCGGCGAGCATTCGATAAAGGTGTTCTTTAATTATGCCCTTCTTTAGTGGAGAAACACGGTATGCTCTGTGCCTTACTGGAATTTCGTCCGAGGTGTGGATCACGTGGAAGACTCCTAATTTCTCAGTCCACACCTCGGTCCACTTCTTCAACACCGGCCTCACCTCTTCGGGCTGTTCCTACACAGGGGCTGCCGCCAAGGTGCTTGCGTCACTCCTCACTGCCGCATAGAAACCAATGAATTCTGAGCCCAGATCTTCTTTTGATTTATGTATGAATTCGCATACCCCTTCCCCCAGCACCGTATACCCCCTGGGACTGAGATGGATGGTCATCCTCATGGTGGTTAAAGAATCCAGCCCAAGGAATAACGGGACAGACAGGTGCCGGTCATCCAGGACATATGTATCCATTTCCCAGGTGGTGGAGAGTACACTGTACCGCAAGGGGACTTTGCCCAGGGCCCTGTGTTCACTCCCATCTGCCAATACAAATTGGACAGATGGGGCAGATGTTAAGTTGTCTATAGGTTGGCTAATCTTCTTCCATATGTTTGAACGTATTAAGGTGTGATGGCTCCTTGTATCCACCACCGCATCCATCTGCCACCCCCGCAGCTTCACTGGGACAATCAGGAGGGACGTACTTGCTTGCATGATGGTGAGATCGGCTTCCGACCGGCAAGGTTTAGCTCGCTCGGGTTTTAGGGGCTGGGTTTCTCGTATACTGGCTTGCACTCTGTTCCAGTATGTTTTTGAGTTTCCCCAGTCCCGTTCCACTTGCGAGTCCACCTTCACCAGGTCTTCCACCGACCCCAGAACCCCCCTGAGACCCCCAGCTAACCGCGGGTTACAGGCATTAAGGATGCTGCGGATGACCTCTTCTTCAGACATAGCCGGCTGCCACGTCAAACACAAAGCCCGATATTCATAGGCGAAGTCCCGGATAGATTGCGAAGGCAGTTGCACCATGGATCGCAGCTTGTCCTCCAGTTCAGATTCATAGTCTTCCAGAAGAAAAGCCGCGAGGAAAGATCAACGAAAGGACCCCCAGTCTTTAATGTTCTTCTTCGCCGTCAGCCACCAGCTCCGCACCGGCCCCGAGAGGGAGGCCCCTATCACTTCTGGGGTTAAAGGGTTAACAGCCAGATACGCCTCCCCTTCCTCCACAAAGTTGAGGACATCATCGATGTTATATGGAGCCCCCAACTTGGGAAAGGTGCACCCCATGAACAGAGGGCAGATTGATGTATTCACCCCCCACGAGACCCGTACGGCATTGAATGACAGGATGACTGACGCAAATGCTGGAGACTCCTTCGGACCTCCCCCTGAAGAGTTTCTTGCCAGCATTGATCTCGCTTCTGGAGGCACAACATGATTTCCCGCCCCAGGAGTTCAACTTGCTCATTGATGTATTCTTTTATTTCCTCCTGGGAGCTGCTGATGCGAGCCCGCAAGGCATCTTCACGCCCGAGCGCACTTTAAGCAACCTCGCGGACTTTCTCATCCAGCCGGGTTAGTTGTTGCGGCAGATCTTCCCATGGAGGCGAGACATCCTCCAGGCATTCCTCCTCAGGTCCATGGTGATCTTCAAGGTACAGCGACTGCAATGAATCCACCACCTCCTGCACCGCTGAACACGCTACACACACCGGCTACTCCTTCCTCACACCGTGGCGAAGCAATGGTGTCATCCTGCTCGGCACACACTACAGACATGTTAATCGGGGAAATGTTTAACAGCAGACAGTGATAGTATTTATTAAGATTCCTCAGAGAGGGCACCACTTATGTAACGGCCGACCCCTTACCCAGCCGGCAGCTACACCTCCAAGACCTGCGGCCTGGATAATTTACTGAGTATGAATCTAACTATCAAGCCGTACCTCTAACAAATTAAACTTTCCCCCACAATCGATGGTGTAAATATAAACACACAAAAGCAGGTATGTAAAATTAAACTGATTAAATGTATTAAATGAAACAACAAGACAAATGCAAAAATAGAAAGATAAACATATATAAATATAAATATCCCTCCACCACCGCAACAATGAGACACCACCATATATAAATACAACAAACCTTCCCTTGCCCCTGTAACATATAACAGACAACGAACAACAACAATGAATGATATACGGAATGATAGTTCGTGAATTTGAGTCCAATTATAAAAACTGTCCTGAATACAGATGACGTGATTCCTCGGCGTGTGGTGGATGACGATCCTACCCCGGGGTCTCTGCAGATGAGGGATGGAAGACAGTCCGACAAAATGAAAAACAAACTGGTGCGAAGGCGCGATGTGAAAAAACAGCAAGTAAGTTGATCCGTGGTTGAAAAAAATTTTCTCCTTTGTCCTCTCCTCTCTCCTTCCTTTCCCTTCTCCCGGCTATTCCCTCCTGATTGCTTAAAATAGTCCTGTGATGGCTGTAATAGCTTAATAGTGAACAGGTGCTTTCCAGGTTTGAGGTTGCGGTCTCCTTCCATCATCCGTCCCCCTTTACGGGGACGTCATTTACTAATACACACATAAACAGCAAACAGGACAATGGAAACAAGATGCACTCAGTACTAACATTTGACAAGACTATAAACTATGTAGCCCTGCTACAATGCCTCCCCAGACCATCACTGACCCACCACCAAAAACGTCATGCTGAACGATGTTACAAGCAGCCTAACATTCTCCATGGCTTCTCCAGACCCTTTCACGTCTGCCACATGTGCTCAAGGTGAACCTGCTCTCATCTGTGAAAAGCACAGGGCACCCACCAATGGTGGACCTGCCAATTCTGATATTTCTACGGCAAATGCCAGTCAAGCTCCATGGGGCCCACTAGAGGACATCGGGTCCTCAGGCCACCCTCATGAAGTCTGTTTCTTTTTGTCAGAGGTCAGAGACATTCACACCAGTGGCCTGTCTGCTGGAAGTTATTTTGTAGGCTCTGGCAGTGCTCATCCCTGTTCCTCTGGTCCTGCTGATGGGTTAAGGACCTTCACCGAGGGGCCCTGTCCAGCTGTCCTAGAGTAACTGTCTGTCTCCTGTAAACTCCTCCATACCCTTGAGACTGTGCTGGGAGACACATCAAACCTTCTGGCAAGGCTGCGTATTGATGTGCCTGCCATCCTAGAGAAGTTGGACTACCTGTGCCACCTCTGTAGGGTCCAGGTATCGCCTCATGCTACCAGTAGTGACACTGACAGTAGCTAAATGCAACACGAGTGAAAAAACAGGAGGAGGGAATAACAGTATGAGGAGGGAAAAATGTCAGTGGCTTACATCCACCTGTTAAACCATTCATTCCTGTTTTGGGGGTCGTCTTATTGTTGCCCTTCTAGTGCACCAAACCAGCTGAAACTGATGAACAACCACCTCTGCTACTTAACTGACCATATCAATAGCCCAGAAATTTCATTGACTTGATGCTATACTCGGATTCAAAAGGGTTCCTTTCATTTTTTTGAGCAGTATATTTTAATGTAATATTGTTGTTTTATAAGTCACTATGCAAATTACTGAAATACACTCAATGATGGCTTTGGTTGCCTCACACTTCAGTCCTTCACAAATGCAGTAGTTTACAAACATCGTATTTTAATTTCTCTTTGAGAAGCATAAAAGATAATTGTGGTGAATCTCAACTTATGATTACATTTTTGCTACGTAGGTAGGCTACTATTGAGGGACTTTTTTTTTCAAATCAGATGGTCACTTTATTTTAACAAGCAATATAAATAACTTGTTTACTCTTTACCCTATTTTCATTTTCATTTTCTACACAATACTCTAATAACTGTACAGTGAGACACACAAACACACTCACTATGCATACATACTACAGGCGTCGACATTGTTTCCCCTGTGGACTGGACTATTGAATCTACACAATGGCTGTACATGCTGGGGTCTTTGGTACTTGTTGTCCCAGTAGCATGTGAGGTGTCACCAATGGTTTACCCTGCTCCTCAAGAAGGATCTGTCTCCTTCTAATAATAATTCATTACATTTATATAGCGCTTTCTCCCTGTTCCAGTCTTGGTACAAGGTTGTCCAGATGAGAAAAGTGATTTTTTCTGAGATGTTCAATATGTTAAAAAAATTGCCTGTGGCCGGCATCCAGCGTAATGTTTTGTCTAAATTCTCCAATTCTCTTTTTGTAGCGTTATAGTTCATTATCATTTCTAGCCATAGAATCTCCTATTCTTGTGCAGGTCACATTGTGTACCAAGGATATGTCATTTGTTTTGACATACTTTAATGTTTTCACTGGCCTATTCTGGCCAGCTTATTTTTCCTTATTGTGCTAAAGATTGTTACCTTCCTCTTGAGGAGCTACTGTCCCAGTTTGTGTAAAAGTAAAAGTTATTGCATATGGTGTTGTGGCCATGCAGCTTATGTCATATCCAGGGCAACCCTCATGCCTTAATTTCTCACAGGAGTTCCTCCATCTGACTTTCCTTTGTTAATGAAATTACATCCTCTGCTCTTCTGTATCTCTATGCTTCCCCTTGAGCATGTTATTCATAGCTTTGGAATGGGTTATAATTTTTTTGCAGATGATGCTTAGATCTATTTCAGTGTTAAAAGTGACACTTCATCACAGCTTTCTCAGCTCACAACTTGCCTCAGTGAAATAAAATTAAAACCAGAACAGAGCAAAACTCTTTAAAATGAAATTGCAACATAACTGAACTCCTGCAAAGTGGCACTAAAGTGCAACTTAAGAAACAAGCTCCTCTTCAACCATTCTTGGTGATGATCTCATCAGGCATTCTTTTACTGCAAAGAATCTATGTGTCACTTTGATTCCTCCTTTTCTTATTTCACCCATGTAAGGCATATTAAGAAACTTCCATCTGTGTCACATTTCTTATGTTTGCTCATTCCTCTCCTTTTCTAATGCTGAGAATCTTGTCCCTGCTTTTATCACATCCTGCACTGATTATTGTAAGTCACTACTGGCAGGTGCCACTTCTAATTGTATATCACAGCTCCAGCTGATTCAAAACTCAACTGCAAAAGTCCTGACACGAACCAACAACAGCGAGCACATCACAGCCATCCTGCTGCACCTTCACTGCTCCCTGTGTCTTACAGGATTGAATATCAAATTCTGTTATTAACCTGCCCACTTACGTCCTCTCATTTTGTGTCCCCCACTTACCTGCACTCTGTGGGTGACAGCAGGGCCTTCAGCTGTGTAGCACCCAGACTGTGGAATGACCCCCCAAATTTAATGAGATCAGCTGACTCCATTAATTTTTTTAACTAATTTGTTTAAGAAGACATTAAACAGACCTGACATTCTGCCCCTTCTTTCAGTTTACCCCCCTATCTATTTAGGTGCTCAGGGTTTTTTTTTTATTACAATTTATGTTATTTATTCAAGATTTTTTTGTAGTATTATATGTTGTATTTTATTCTGGATTATTGTCTTTTATTCTATTTGAATGTTTTGTATATCCTGTATTTATCTTTGTTTAGTGAAGCTATTACTTGTAGCCAAAGTTATATAGGTCCTGTTGTTTACCTGAATTTTGGGCATAGGAGGGGTGCTATAGAAATAAATTGTGCTCTCATTAGTATTTTTATTTTTTTTTTAATGGTCCATCGTTTATAATAATAAGGGACAAAAACTAGACCAGTTCTATATAATGCAATGAATATATACCATAATTCAGTGTAGAATATGTATTGCTGTTTTCTTCACATACATGTTTAAAAATATTAGATTGGCTTAAATGTTTATTCTAAATTGGTTTAGAACAATATTTCACACATGCATAGTACATTTTAAAAAATGTAATCACTTTTATTATTAACATTTTACTAAACTCTAACGTGGTGCAAATATTGTAATTATATTGAACATTTTTAGCGCATCCATATACAACAGGTGAGGGGACGCTGGCGCACTGATGTTGTTGCCGCTCCTCCCTGTTAACAACACTTTTCACAAAATTCACCTTAATTCTACACTTTCTTATGCTTGTTTTATTTCTTTTATTGTACGTATAGTTCGTGGATACAGCTGATTCGAATTGTATGGATCTGGCCTAATATTTACAGATTTTATGGACTCTACTTTGACTGGGAACAGCTGAGTCTGTGGATCACGGGACGAGAACCTACGAACATTTCTTTGTACCTGGCAATCTAGGACCTTGGGATGATCTGTCTCCATGATTATATTAAATTCGCTATGCTGATCTGCTCCCGTTTCATCTTACAGTACTCTACGACTGGAAACTGATCTGATTTTCATATTAACCTGGCTTTTGGCTCCGGGGCGATCACGCCTGAAATTACCTAGCGTTACTCCTTGTGGCTGTGTATTGGAAGCTCCAAATCCTGCTACATCCTCCTGCTATGCTTTCTGCTGCTTTGCTATCGCCGCTCACCTACGCTACCACACCCGCCTGTCCTACCGGTTCCGCTGTGCTGTGCTGCTTCTCCAGTGCTATTCAGATAAGTATTGCCCAGTATCATGCTAAAATACTCTCATGACAAACTCCTTCTTATTAAACAGTTTGTCCAGAGCAAATGGTCTGACTGGAACATCCTAAAAGATGCCGATATTTTGCAACGCCCGAAATATATACATCGCGGGTCAGGTCGCCACCACCGCCGGGCTGCGAATGAAAAGACCACCGGCAGCATTTGCTCAGGAATACGCCGTCTTTCTCATTACCCTGGAAATAGAAGTGTCAGTGTGCCAAATTTACATTATGTGGAAATAAACCCTGATCGTGGGTCTGTGCAAAAAGAAGCCTCATTAACTAACACTGCACTATTTAACTCGAGGTTTCTTAATGGCAAAGGCATTGGTGCTGTCAGAACTCATCACTGACACCAAACTTGATATTCTGTGTTTAACGGAGACTTGGCAAAAACCAAACGAATTTGCGTCTCTCACAGAGGCGACTCCAATTGGTTTCACTTTCCACACAGAGCCTCGCAGCTCAAGACAAGGCGGTGGGCTTGCAGTAATTGTCAGAGCTGACTTAAACATTAAACAAATCCCGATTGACTGTCCATTGTCTTTTGAGTGCCTGGCTCTTAAACTAATAACGAAATCAGGTCCTGTCTCACTCATTGTTCTTTATCATACCCCAAAATACAATGCATCCTTCTTATCTGATCTGATTGAAATTTTGACCCACCTAAGCTCTTACTCTCAGAGAATTATCCTGCTTGGTGATTTCAACATCCATATTGACATCCCCACATCTAAACTGAGGAATGAATTCCTGTCCTTACTGGACTGCTTTGACTTGACACAACATGTTGATTTTCCAACCCACTCTGGCGGTCATATATTGGATCTGATCTGCACTTCTGGACTATCTGTTGCCAACATTTACAGCACTGATTTGGGACTCTCTGACCATAAAGCAGTATTTTTCACTGTTTCACTGCCTTTCCCTCCTCTTACCTGTAGACGACAAATTTCTTACAGAAACCTTAAAAATATCTGTCCCTCTATCCTTTCTGGATCCATTTCTGATCTTTTACTGTCTTCACCTATTCCACCAACACTAGATAGTCTTGTTGACCACTATAACTCAGCCCTTCATTCAGCATTAGATAAAACAGCTCCTTTAAAACATAAGGAGGTTTCCTTTAAACGTTCAGCTCCTTGGTATAACTCAGAATTGCGATCTATGAAAGCAGCTGGCCGACGCCTTGAGAGAATGTCACGTAAGACTGGCATCACCGTGCACATCCAGGCTTTCTCTGACCACCAAAGAGCTTACAGAGAAACACTAACTTCTGCCAAGAACACCCATTACGGCAGAATAATAGAAAGTGGCCACGATAACCCAAGGGTTCTGTTCTCTGTAGTTAATAAACTACTCGAACCCGCATCTGGCCCAAGTACCTCTTCTACTGAAGTCTGTGAGGAATTCCTCCACTTTTTCCGTAACAAAATTAATGATCTAAATAATTCAACTAACATAAATACATCATCTGTTTATATCTTGGGTGGCACAGTGGCGCAGTGGGTAGCGCTGCTGCCTCGCAGTTGGGAGATCTGGGGACCTGGGTTCGATTCCCGGGTCCTCCCTGCGTGGAGTTTGCATGTTCTCCCCGTGTCTGCGTGGGTTTCCTCCGGGGGCTCCGGTTTCCTCCCACAGTCCAAAGACATGCAGGTTAGGTGGATTGGCGATTCTAAATTGGCCCTAGTGTGTGCTTGGTGTGTGGGTGTGTTTGTGTGTGTCCTGCGGTGGGTTGGCACCCTGCCCAGGATTGTTTCCTGCCTTGTGCCCTGGGATTGGCTCCAGCAGACCCCCGTGACCCTGTGTTTGGATTCAGTGGGTTGGAAAATGGATGGATGGATGGATGTTTATATCTCTCCCTGTTTTTCCACTCCATCCAGCTCCTTCTCTAAGTTCTCACCAGTCACATCTGCGTCTGTTAATAACCTGCTTTGTAAGATGAGGCCGACTACTTGTATACTGGACCCCATCCCCACCACACTACTTAAATCCTGCCTTCATGCCATAATCCCGACTGTTACAACAATAATAAACTCATCCCTTGACACTGGCTCTGTGCCGCTCACTTTTAAAATTGCTTCTGTAACCCCAATGTTAAAAAAGTCTGGTCTTGATGCTGACAATCTTAACAATTTCCGGCCTATTTCCCACTTACCTTTCCTGTCAAAAGTTCTTGAGCGTGTTGTAGCCTCCCAACTCACCAATTACTTAACCTCTAATAATTTGATGGAACCCTTTCAGTATGGTTTCAGGGCCCAGCACAGCTGTGAAACTGCTCTGCTACGGGTAACCAATGATTTGCTTATGGCAGCAGACTCTGGACAAACCAGCATATTAATTCTGTTAGACCTCAGTGCAGCATTTGACACTGTCAGACATGACATCCTACTCTCCAGAATTGAGAACATGCTGGGTATCTCTGGCACTGCCCTCCAGTGGTTCAAGTCCTATCTGACTGATAGGCAAGAGTTTGTGAGTCTTGGCAAAAGCAGATCCAGCTCAGTGCCAGTCACACAAGGAGTCCCTCAAGGCTCTGTCCTCGGTCCTCTGCTTTTCTGTATTTACATGCTTCCCCTTGGCCATATTATCCGTAGCTATGGACTGGGTTATCATTTTTATGCAGATGATACTCAACTCTATTTCAATGTTAAAAGTGGAACTTCATCAGAGCTTTCTCAGCTCACAACCTGCCTTAGTGAAATTAAAACCTGGATGGAGCAGAACTCTTTAAAATTAAATTGCATTAAACTGAACTCCTGCAAATTGGGACTAAAATGCAACTTAATAAAATGAGCTCCTTCCCAGTCTATCTTGGCGGTGATCTCATCAGACCTGCCTCTACTGTAAAAAATCTTGGTGTCATTTTTGATTCCTCCCTCTCTTATTCCGCCCACATAAATCACATTAAGAAACTTTCTTACTTTCACCTCCGTAACATATCCCGTGTTCGCTCCTTCCTCTCCTTTTCTAACGCTGAGAAACTTGTCCATGCTTTTATCACATCCCGCATCGATTATTGTAATTCCCTACTGGCAGGTGCCCTTCTAATCTTATATCACAGCTCCAGCTTATTCAAAACTCAGCTGCAAGAGTCCTTACTGGAACCAGCAGCAGTGAGCACATCACACCCATCCTGCTCCGTCTCCACTGGCTCCCTGTGTCTTACAGAATCGAATATAAAATCCTACTAATAACTTACAAAGCCTTAAATAACCTTGCGCCAAACTACATCAGTGACCTTCTCCATCACTATGTGCCTGCCCGCCCACTAAGGTCCTCTGATTCTGGCAATCTTGTTGTGCCCCTCACTAATCTACACTCCATGGGTGACAGGGCCTTCAGCTGTATAGCGCCCAGACTCCGGAATGACCTACCAAAATTAATCAGGTCAGCTGACTCCATGAATTCTTTTAAAAAACAACTCAAAACTCATCTGTTCAGGAAGGCTTTTAGCTCTATTTGACTTTATTACCCTTCTCTCAGTTTACTTCTCTGTCAAGATGCTAATGTAACCTGTGTGTGTGTGTGCTAGACCATCAATTATGGTGTCTGTTTCTTTTTTTTTTCAGAATTCACTGTCTTAATCTTCTTTATTTATTTATCTGGTTTGTACAATGCTATATACTGTATACGCTGCCGTTCTTTATTATATTCTGTAAGTGCCTTGAGCATGGGAAAGGCGCTATATAAATAAAATGTATTATTATTATTATTATTATACATTTCGTTTTATGAATGTAAACGAAAAACTATTTTCAATTAACACAGATCTTGTTGATTTTAATTTTGTCGACATTTTAAATGGTTCCCATAGATCCAAACACAATGTAAATGTTAATGGTGTATGTATTTCACAGAAACGATCCGTATTGTCTAGTTTGATGTATGACACGACGTGATGGCAGAAACCTTCTGAACTTCACAATGATGCGTATTATTTGGTTTGATGTACTGTTTTTCCTTCTCATTTTTATTGCTTAATTTCTGAAAGGGTCCTTGACCCGGCGTTACTTTCCGGCCTTTGCCGAGACCTGCCGAAACCTTCCAAAAGTAATTTTACGAAGTCAGTCCTGAAATGATGGTGACATCACTTCTGGGTCTATAACTGCAGGTCTACAACTGCAGTGACGTATGGTACTTTGGCTCTGTAAGTGGATGCTACTCGCTTTTTGCAGGAAAGGACTGTGAATCGCAAGAGGGTGATTGACGACATCGCTCTTTGTGGGTTGGATCTAGAAGGGTCCGTCTGAAACTGCTCCGGTCATTAGCCGATGACGGGTCTGACCACAAACTTAAACCAGGGAGAAGGAAGTAATCTGGAGGAATTGCCATCATAGCAATTAAGGCAGGAAAGACGGATTCTTATCAACACCGATCAAAAAAAGGTAGAAACGAAGCCCACTCCACTGTCATCTAAATGCCTTTTTAAGACTATCCTTACGCCCTGGATAACCAATTTTCAGAAGGTGAGATTTAAAATTTTTTTTTTCTTGCTTTCAGGATATCACCATCTTCAACCCTCCTTCATTCACAAAAAAAAAAAACCTGACTTCCAACTTCCGACAATTTCCCCACTCCTCATGGACAATGTAACTTTGGATTCCAGTGTCGTGATTCTTGTGGAGATAAAATCCATCTTGACTGTTTCACTTCCATATACTGTATATTTATACGTAAATATATGCAAAAGTTTATAATACGGTTTGCATGATTGTGGGTAGAGATCCACAAAGGGAAAAATGAGTCACATATCTTAAAACAGTTTTGGGAAAATGATCAGACATAAAGCAATCAAAGCAAATATAGGGCAGGTGAATTGAGGTTGTAAGTGGGGTGGGGGGTTAATTAGGTGGTGTCTTTTTTATTATTTGGATGCTCTTCTTTTTAAGCCTGCATATACTGGGTAGATGTCCAAGTGTCTGTTAATGTCGTTTTCATTAGAGAGCCACGAATCACCCAGCTCCCTGGCACTTTTAGTATTGACCCAGAATATCTCCTTACTGTCCCACGAACCAGACTCTCCACCTTGGGAGGCCTGTCCCCTCAGTGCTATAGCCCCTCAACTCTGGAACTCTCTTCCTCAGTCTCTTCGAGATTGCTCCTGTTTCTGCACTTTTAAATCTCAACTGAAAACTTTCCTCTTCTACAAACTTTTGTCATCTGTGTAATTTTTTTTTACTCTGTATGTAAAGCGACATTGGGTTTCTGAAAGGTGCTCAATAAATGTAACTTATTATTATTATTATTATTATTATTATTATTTCTTTCACAGTTGTTCCAGTTAAACGTACATCCGGTGGAACTTGTATGTGTTTAAATCAGAGACCGTGGCTCTTTCCTTCTGATGGCATTGCGATGTTCCTGCATATGTGCTGCGAGTGTTCTTAATGTTTGTCACACGTATACCAGTGGACATGCATTGTATGGAATGCTGTAAACTACATTTCTTGTTCCTCTAGTCAGTTTTTTTCTTTTGGCATTGAAAAGGACAATCCATAAACTGTTTGCCGGTTTGCTTATTAATCCCCCCCCCCACCCCCCCAACTTGCTATAACTTGCCTTTTATTCCTATATGCCTAATCATTTTTCTCTGATAATGACACCTTGTAGGTTGTCAAGCTTAGGAATAATAAAATATTTTAAGATACGTGACTCATTTTTCCCCTTTGTGGTCCTCTGGCTACATTATATGCTGGGTACCTTCCAAATAATACAAAGAGTACACAGAACGTCTTTCACCATTATTGTGACTCATCTGGTGTACATACCTTTGCTTCCGCTTATGGCATGGCCATTCAATTACAATTTCAGTTGGCCCAGATTTTCAAACCAAGAAATTTAGCTGTGCCACACATTTTCAGCAGCAGGTAATGACAAATTTTAAAACAAAACTGAATGTATTTAAAAACAAGTCATGTTTTTACATTGTTCCCCTTTTAAATTTGGTCACATCTGACACAGGCACATCTAAAATGTATTGCAAGAAAAAAAAAAGCTATAACTGAACAGAATCTGAGGTAGTAGCAATTTTTCCACTTTTGAAATAAAAAAAAATTAATCATTTTCCTCAAATCTGACCCAGGCACATCTCAAGGTGCATAAAATAAAAAAGTGAACAGTATTAGCAATAAAATGTGTTCCTTTTTGAAATATGAAAGCCTCCTCCAATTTAAATGGGTGGTTATGACAGGCAAGGGATTTTCTTTTTCATAGAACTTAAACTATTTAATTCACATGGATTTAATCACTCATATGACAGAGGTTAAAGTTGAGTTCCACACCAAAGCCTTTCCTGTTGAAATTGTGAGAAACTACCTGAGTAGTACTGAGAAAAGCGCTATATAAATGTAATGAATTATTATTATTATTATTATAAATGTTTAAGAGCAAGACACCATGTATGGCATGAAAGTGGATTGGTACATGTATTTTAATGATTTGTCTTTAAAATGTATTTGTATGGGCGGCACGGTGGCGCAGTGGGTAGCACTGCTGCCTCGCAGTTGGGAGACCTGGGGACCTGGGTTCGCTTCCCGGGTCCTCCCTGCGTGGAGTTTGCATGTTCTCCCCGTGTCTGCGTGGGTTTCCTCCGGGCGCTCCGGTTTCCTCCCACAGTCCAAAGACATGCTGGTTAGGTGGATTGGCGATTCTACATTGGTCCTAGTGTGTGCTTGGTGTGTTTGTGTGTGTCCTGCGGTGGGTTGGCACCCTGCCCAAGATTGGTTCCTGCCTTGTGCCCTGTGTTGGCTGGGATTGGCTCCAGCAGACCCCCGTGACCCTGTTTTCGGATTCCACGGGTTGGATAATGGATGGATGGATGGATGTATTTGTATAGAGTTCTTGGGTGTCAAGTAATGAATTATTAATTATTGTTACTATTTTTTTTTTTACTAAATCTTATTTCCATTTTTCTTTGTTGATGAGTTTCGCTGCGTTGTTTTTATGTTTTAGTGGACATTTCTTGCAGGGAGGGCTTCTGTTCTCTTTCTCCGATGTAGAACCCTCATCCTTATCTGAGTTCACTTCTGTTATAGCATGTCTTTATTTGAAAACAGCAGTGTCAGATCGGGGGTAGTGTGAACGTGAGTGAGAGAATAAAACTGAGTAAAAAAAAAAATGCTAACCTTTAAAAGTACCATAAATTTACACCGGCTGTTGCAGACACAAATCAAATGTATGTCTTTATTCTGTAATAGTAACAATAAGAGCAGCTCACTACTCAAAACGCCAATTTTAGGTAGCACCCAAAACTGAACTGGCAGCCACATGATTCCGAGTCGACATTTCTTACCGCTGCACCACCCAAGTTGTCGTGTCAGCATTGTACCCTTACCCGACATGTTTTTCTTCGATTATATCCTCAAATAAAAGCACACTTGTCTTGTTATATGTGTACCTTTTGTGAAAGTGTTTGTTTGATATCTGAACTTCAGTCTTCACACATTATACACTTCATGTCAAAAATTTGTTAATAGTACTATAACATGAAAAAAGTTTCTGTTTAAGGTATGTGTTCAACATTTCTTGCTTCGCATTTCTTGTCATCCTACATTTAAATAGATTGTTGTAGACACAGAACACACATGAAATGCATGTGCTCTAAATAACGCTGTATTATTTACCCTATGCTATTCCAGACACCTCACACCCAGATAAAGAGTCTTGAGCTGGGAGAACTTTTTGCCCGAGTTGAGCTGTGGCAGTGGGGGGATGGGGTAGCAGGCTGTTTGTACTGATTGACACATTTACAAAACAAATGACGCTAATGGAGAGGTGCGATGGAATTTAAGGTGGATTGCAAATTTTCTCGTAGGCTTCAGGGAATTCTAGTGTTAAATAGGCCTCTCTTATTGGGATTGAATCTTGGATGTTGGCGCCTGAGGCGAAGCCTCTGACAATGCGCCATAGCAGATGGATTGCTTTCTAGGTACGGTGAAGATTGGAGTATTACATTCATAAATCTGAATCGCAATGTGATTATTTGGATGGTTATTGTATCACATATCTATTTATAAATTTTATAAATTTTTGCTGACTGGGTGACCAACCACAAGTGTTACCTGGTAAGTGACCGCCCAAATAATCATATTACGAATCGGACCTTATATGTATAATATATGGGAGTGGTTTATCTGATCGGGAGGGTAAGTTTGTACTGAGAGTTTCTGTGTATATTTAATGTCTGTGTGTGTATATATATGTGTATGTATGTGTGTGTGTGTGTTATTCTGTTTTTAAATTATAAACTAAAATATCAACAAAGTTGTGGTTTTTAATATCAACAAAGTCGTGGTTTTTATTTTTGATCAAGTAAACTTTCTTTCACAGGAACAAACTATTAAAAAAAAATTATCTATTCATGACACCAATATTTGTATTTAGGTGATTTAGTTAGCTGAAGGTCGAGTTATGATGACCCATTGCATACCACTTTAGTTTTCACATGATTATTCCTGTTATTTTTTAGTTCTGTGTGAGATGTTTACTCGTATTGGCATCCCTGGTCAAATTTTAACTGATCACGGCATACCTTTTACTTCTCTTGTGATGAAACAATTATGTGACAACTTTGCCATTAAGAAATTAAGTACAACTGTTTACCATCCACAGACGAAAGGATTGACTGAGCGATTTAACAAGACTTTAAAAAAGATGATCAGACGAGTCGCTCATGATGACCCAACGCCTTGGGACTCTGTCTTGCCTTTCCGTATGTTTGCGGTGCAGGAATCACTGCAGGCATCCACCAGCTTGAGTCTTTTCGAGTTGTTGTTTGGTAGGCGCCCGTGAGTCGTCTTGGATGTTGTCCATGAGGAATGGACAGGGATCTGGACAAAAGCTTACAGACCGAGCTTTGTGGATTGGGTAATTTTGTTGTAAGAAAGGGTTTCTTAACTTTCTTCTATTGCTGTGGAGCATCAGCAACATGAAAAAGAAACCCAGAAGTTACCTATACGATAAACGCTGTAAGCTCCGTGAATTCAAACCTGGTCATTGTGTTTTGGTTCTGATTTCATCTGACCCGCACAAGTTCCTAGCAAAATGGCAGGGTCCTGCCATTATTGAGGAGCGTATGAGGCCAGTGAATTACAAGGTCAGAATACTGGGCCAGCACAAACCATTCCAGATTTTACATGTTAATCTCTTGAAGGAGTGGCGTGATCCATAGGGGATTTGGCTTCCTTGGCTGCTGTCTCTCAGACCAATGTTGCCATTGGTGACACTTTGGCTGACTAGCAAAAGACAGAGTTGTTATCTTTGATTGAACGGAATGCTAATGTTTTTTCTGCCCTGCTGGGCTTGACTCACATTGCAGAACATAAAATCACTACTGAACCCGGAATTAGGGTGCAGATGCACCCGTTTTGGATCCCGGGAGTGTGACGGAATATTGTGTGTGAAGAAGTCAAACAGATGCTGTCATTGGGTGTTATTTGTGAAAGTAAGAGCTAAAGGTGCAGTCCTGTTGTATTAGTCCCAAAACCGGACAGTTCGGTTCTGTATCGATTTCAGATGCTTGGATAAGGTCTCCAAATTTGATGCTTACTCAATGCCCGTGTTGATGAATTGTTGGAAAAACTGGGTCAGGCCTCCTAGTTCTCCATGCTGGATCTCACGAAAGGGTTACTGGCATGTGCCTCTTGAGGCTGACAGTTGTGAGAAAACAGCATTTGCAACTCCTGACAGTCTTTACGAATTTACTAGGCTTCCCTTTGGTCTTCATGGAGCGCCTCTGACTTTCCAGCATACGATGGATCAGATCTTGCGTCCTCATTCTGAATACTCCGGGGCATACCTCGATGATGTTGTAATTTTAAGTAATGATTGGCATATGCACTTAGTACAACTTCAGGCTGTTCTTAATAGCTTGAGACAGGATGGTTTGACCACTAACCCTAAGAAATGTATGTTGTGGATGTCCAATTCTATTGGCCGGGAATTAATGAGGAGGTTCATCATTTTTGTGTCTTATGCCCAGAGTGTCAATTATGGCAAATTCCTCAGAGGGGCCGAGCTCCTCTTGTTCCCCTTTCCTTGATAGATGTCCACTTTGAAAGGATTGGGGTCGATGTAGTAGGACCCCTAGAGCCCTCAGCCCGAGAGCATAAATATATATTAGTTCTTGTGGATTATGTGACCCAATATCCAGAGGCTGTTCCTTTGCATTCAGCCACATCGAAGGTGATCACATGGGAACTAGTTGCTGGCGCTATTGATGATGTCACTTCCGGTACTTATGCTATTGATGAAGTCACTTCTGCTGCCAGTGCCATTGATGATGTCACTTCTGGTCCCAAAGACACCACTTTCTGGTTCCGATCCAGATGACGTCACTTCCGGTCATGACCTTTAAAGTTGCCATTAACTAAAGTTAGTTCCGTTTTGAACTACAAATCTGTTAACATTTCTATCAAGTCATCCTATTTTGCAGGCAAGGCACGATATAAAGGTGGCTGCCCCAAACCTTTTGATGTCTGTGGTCTGCTTTTGTGACACCAGCCTTATTCCACTTGAAAAAGGAACAGCAGGGCTATTTATTGCAGTGGTACCTACCACTCTCCTATACATAGACAAAACAAACGGGCATAGTCATGGCCAAGTTGTACTGTTTCATACATTTATAATGTCCCTTGCATCACTCATTGGCCACAGACATGTAGAGAGCAATCTCGATCAACTCGTAGTTGTTTCTGTGGCGCTCTGCTGCGTGGCAAACCTGTGGTTACCTCGGAAACGGAGAAGCAGTCCTCCACAGATGCAGCAAATATATAAAGTCAAAACTTGTTTCTGAATATATAAAGTCAGCATCTGAATATATAAAGTCAGCGTCGGAATATATAAAGTAATTCCTGATTATATATATAAATATAATGTCAAAGCCTGATTATATAAAATCATCGTTGGAGTATATAAACTCATTACTGAATATATAAAGTCAAAGTCAAAATATATTGATTGAAACGACTCACGCAATTTTTAGTAAACTAAAAAACTGAAATAAGTTAACAAAAACATATTCAGAAAAATATTTTTAAAATCTGTTCAGTTAATGTTTTGAAAATGATGAACACTATATTTATTTATTCTTTTTGTATGGGCTCATTTTTGGATGAACCTCACAAGCCCGATCGACTCTGAGTGGCTTCTGTGGAAGTTTACTGCAACCGTTACTCAAAATGAAAGATTTCTTTCACTATTACGAGTAAAATGACAAGCACAGAAATTAGAGAATATTTGATGGAACTAGACCATTTTATTTGTAAACTGTCCCAACGTTCCCTCTGTCTAAATCATTTAGAGCGCATATCTAGATGTGCTGAGGAACATTTTCGCATCATTCTGGCATTTATCTTGGCCATTAATGCACATGTTTCGGAAAATACACTTCACAAAACTCTGTTTTCCTCTTTAGATGTGCTTTTTGAATTTCTAAATTGTATTTACAGCTCACTTTCGGAACAAATACTGCCTCCTGGAGGGGGTGCACATCCAGAATGCGTAATGGTTATAATTTCAGCTGGTTTGCAACATAATATCCAAGGAGGTCAACCAAGGTAATTCATTATTATTATTTTTATTATTATATGTCATCATGTATATACCAGTGTGTACATATTGTGAGGTTTATTGTGCATTGGTTTAGTCTTGATTCTCTAATTTTTGTTAACATCTTAAAGATGTTCATGTCAAATCAGTCAATTTTAATAAACTGCACTCATGCAAGTGTGTCGTGTGATGGACATGATGTATGAATTTTGATTATTATTACTTATTATTTGGCCGGCGTCTTTATTTAAGGCTACTTACAACATGAGTGATACATCAGGTAACAATTGTTTTATTAATGTATTTTTTCTTCATCAAATTGTAGCTCAGGCAAGTAAAGTAACTTTCTCATAGTCACACAATGTCAGTCCCGGAAGCCAGTAGTGAAGACTATACCCTTAACCACTATGCCATACCTATCTGATCGAGTAGATTTTTAATTTTGGTGTTTTCAACTGCACAGCTGAAGGAACCTAAAATAAATGGGCTTAGGGGTTGGCTATTAAAATAAGTAAATATTCTCAAAGCCACATAATACAAATCAGGGTGGTGGAGGCACCAGCCTCACCATCACTGAGTACAGTTACAATACAGCTCTGGATGGAAAACTAGTACATCACAGGATCCACATTCATGCTCACACTCTTGCAGACTGTCACTATACAGTTAAAAATATATTGAAATGTAGTTGAGGTTAACTGGTAATCGACAATATGTAAAAATAAAAAGGAATAAATATTTGTAGTCTGTAATGTGGAAATCGTTTTGTTGTAAAAGACTTGCATTGCTTAGAAATGTGCAAATGTGTATTGTTTAATGGTGCTCCAATAGGATAACTGTTAATGTTCCTTCTCCAGATACAACATTAATCCAGCTCATGTCATGTATTTACGAGATTTATGATTTTCTTGGACATCAATTTCAAGGATGATGTGTGTGAGCATTCGAACACTATTCAACCACAGACAATGACTGTCTCTTTCCCACTATGGTAAATACAGTGTAATGTCTAATGCAATGTTGGATCAGTTAATAATAGATATTTTGGAGAGACATATATATGCGGAAATTTAAGAAGTTGCAGAGTTAGAGTTAGAATTCAGCGTTGGAGAATAAAAGAATGGCTTGGCCTAATTGATCCTGTAGCAAGAGCTCTAAGAAGACATTGTTGTATTAGAAGAAGAGCATTCAATATTCGTATAACCAATCAATTTTGCTAAGAAACACTTTTTTTAAATGAATTAGTTTTTTTTATTGTATATATATATATATATATATATATATATATATATATATATATATATATATATATATATAGTATATACTATTATTTATTATAGATACTTGGATAGCAATCACAAATTAAGCCCTTGGAAATGTATCTTCATGGCTGTGTTGATGGCTACAATAGATGCATAATCTACCTGCAATGTGCCAACAACAATAAGTCTTCCACTGTCCTTCAGCTTTTTCAGGTGTAAACAGATTTGAATTACCAAGTCATGTACGTACAGATACTGGAAGTGAAAATGTTGATGTAGCTCACTTTATGATTGCTGAAAGAGGTGTCAACCGAGGAAGCTGCATAGTTGGCCAAAGTGTTCATAATCAAAGAAGTAAAAGATTATGGTCTGAACTGAACAGAGTTTTGTCTTCGTATTTTAAAGATATATTTCTTTTTATGGAGAACCTTGGTATTTTAGATAGCACAAACTTAGACAATATCCATATACTGCATTATGTTTTCCTGCCAAGAATAAACAGAGTTTTAATAGAATTTGTTAACCAGTGGAATCGTCACAGCCTTAGTATTGAACACAGCTTGTCTCCACTTCAGTTATGGACTACTGGCATATTGCAACATTCTGAAAATTCAGTTTGTCAAGAAGTGCTTGAATCCAACAATTTAAATTATTGTATTGACCTTTTTTGGTCCTATGTCTGATTATACAATTTTTTTTGATAATAATGATGATTTGGAATTTGCATTTGATAATCCGGTGGAAAATCATTTACAAAACTTAGTCAATCAATTGTCTGGTGATAGTAATCATGGAATTCATGACTATCTCACCCTATGTGATTTTATCGAAAATAATTACAGTTCTAGTAGTGATTCATCATAAGTACATACAAGTCAAAAATGCTGAATTTGTTAAAAGGATTTACATTACTAATGTATCATTAAATAGTATAGTACCTGCAGTTTTGTTATGACAGGATATTGTTTTGTCAAGATATGTAAATTCTTGCTAAAATAAATGTCACACTACTTAATTTACAGTATTTTTACTTACTATTATATTGTTTGTATAAGTAAAAGCTTAAAATACCAATGAGAACAGTATTTTCAGTATTCTTTTTCATGTAATAAATTAAGAAACACAGCTGTCTTCAGTGCAAGTCACTTAAATTAGTAGCCCTTGCAACTGTTCAGGTTTCCAATACCAAATCTTTGGCCTTTTCTTCCTTTTGTATTGTTTTTGAATAAGTAACGCCAAAAACGTACTCAACTGCCTCTTTGTAGCCCATTGTAACCATGTCATCTGCACTTCATAACAGATAATCCACCTGAAGCTAAGCATGTTCGGACCCAGTTAGTACTTGCCTGGAAAACCAACTAGAAAAAGCTTGGATTGCTGCTGCAAGAGTTGGTGGAGAGGCCAGCAGGGGGCATTTACCCTGCAGTTTGTGTGTGGATCACAATGCCCCAGTGCAGTGATAGGGACACTATGCTGTAAAAATGGTGCTGTCTTTCAGATGAGATGTAAAACCAAAGTTCTACCTCACTCTGTGGTCATTTAAAGATCCGTGGGCATGCTTTGTAAAGAGTAGGGTGTATCCTCATGTCCAAGCTAAATTGCCCACCACAGCCTGGTCATTCTGGACCCTTAGTCATCCCCTGTCCTTAATTATGTAACTAGCTCTGTTCCCCCTTCACCAGATAATAGCTAATGTGTGCCGAGTGTGCTGGCACAAATGGCTGCCATTGCATCATCCAGGTGTATGCTGCACATTGGTGATAGGTGAAGTGGCTCCCAATTCCAAATCGCTTTGAGTAGTGAGAAGAGTCCTATATACCTGTAAATGTAATGTGTTATTTTTGAATCATTAAAAGATCTGAAACTGAGCCTCTTTCATAACCCAAGTATTGGCCAATAAATTATTATTGTTAAAAAAAACAAACATCTTTAACAATTTAATTTTAATTAAGTCTGTGATGACACAGAAAACAATCTTTTCCACAAAACATCAAAATTGAAGTAGTTTACTAAAAACTTTACCATTCACTTTACTTATACACTGTCATTAATGCAACAATAAGACATTTAACCTGCACCTAAATATAAAGTCCATAACCACATTAAGTGGCAATGCTAATAGAGAAAATAATGAAAAGTTATATTTCTAGTAAACTTAAAGTTGTCAATGCCTGATTCCTTAACAATACAAAATTAATTTCTTTCAAATATATGAACAATAATTTAAAACACAGTGAAACTTTGTTCGTTTTGCAAATAAAACATTCTGACATGTTAAAAAATGTACAAATACCACAAAAACACAAAAAGATTTTTTTTTATTATTTAATGTGTAATGTCTGAAATATACTGTACATTATCGTCATTAAGCCTTTCCAAACCCTGGGAAATTTCTAATACCAATATTAATATTGTTTTTAAAGTTAGTATAATTGCTGGTTAGAGGAATTCTAAGTATGCAGTCGCAGGTATTCGCCAAAGGGAATTTTGCCTTGCAGTGCAAGAACTTCAAAGATGGCTCAGGAAAGAAACTAAGAGGAGGAACCGAATCACTTCCTGTTGCAAAAATAAGTATTTCTTCCAGTGTCACTGCATCAACACAAAGTGAAAATAGCAAAAGGTTACTTTACTTAGCACAGACTTTTAGTAGTTAATTTACATTTTTGCACTTCACAACCAGTGGCGGGCTAGGAATCTTACTTTGTAATAAAAGAAAAACAATACAGTGCAGACAGTTTGTGACAAATAACCCTGCAAGGGGATATGCATTAAACCTACAGCTTCATTCTTCATTATACACAAAATTTGGGGAAAACCAAATTTGTTCTGTAGCATGTAAACAAACCAAGTGTATAGCAGTTGAAGCTTCAAAGGTGAATGTACCAAAAACATACCAGAACAATTATTTTACCCAAGCATTAAATATAGTTTCATATAAATCCCATTGAACCACTTCTTAATGTGGTCTGCATCATTGTAGTATGTTACCCCATTTTCAACTTTACATCTCTTAGTTGACGCAAAGCTGTAGAGACAAAATCGATATTTTCTACAGAGGAAATATCCGTAACACTATGCGCCTCAGTACATTCATTGAGTGTCCCAATTTAAAAGGGCAAGCAAAAAATTAAATATTACACCTAACCTTGATTAATGTTAAGACTGGGACAGCATTTAACATTTAGCATGAAGTTTAAATATAACTATTGTTTTGTAATATTTTAACATAACATTGTAAAATACATGTAATCAGGTTAAGGGTCTCAAGAAGCCAGGGTGAAACCTGGCAACACCAGTCACCAGGCTGGACAGTCCCTGGATATGACACAAGTTAATCACAGGGCACAATACAGCACACACCCACAACTCAGAATTGCACAAGGCCAATTCAAAGTTGACAGTTAACCTAAACCAGGCAGACATGGAGAGAACATGACAATTTCAGACAGATAACAACCTGGCCTGGAATTCCACCTCAGAACGCTAGATCTGTGAAGTAGTAGTATTCTACTATGCCACCCATAAAATGCACATAAAATTAAAGTAAACAATGTTTGAATAAGCTTATTTTCATACATCACATTGTGCATCTTGCAGATAGTCTCTCCAAAATCCCACTACAAGTAATTCAGCTTCATATCTGTTGCTTCCTTCTTCTGACATACGAAACTTGAAAAGTTGTTTAATCTCAATAGCTATTAACATTTTCTCCAATTTAATAAAAAGGGATTGAAGCTGCTGTGGAAACTGCTGCAATGCTGAAAGAACTCCAAGGCTTTGTAGTCCTTCTTGAAATCTATAAATAAAAAAATTAAAAATTCTCAGTAAAACCCAATTCCTATAACTACTTCCATATTTAATATGTTACTTGTATATGTAACAATAACGAACCTGTAATTAACACTTCCATCCATCCATCCATCCATCCATCTTCTTCCGCTTATCCGAGGTCGGGTCGTGGGGGCAGCAGCTTGAGCAGAGATGCCCAGACTTCCCTCTCCCCGGCCACTTCTTCTAGCTCTTCCAGGAGAATCCTGAGGCATTCCCAGGCCAACCGGGAGACATAGTCCCTCCAGCGTTTCACAATGAAACATTTTAAGTACACATTGATTAATTTATTAAATAAATATCTGAAATTCAGAAAAGTACATTGTATTTTCAGGGTATAAAATGGAATAAACATTTATTTAATGAAATTGATATTGTATACCTTTCAAATGGAGTTCTTGTTCTCTGTAAAACATACCAATGTGCCACATCTTTGGTGACAGCTCCTTTATTTTCCAAAGTGATTTTTCTGAAACAACCGGAAAGTCTTAAAATGCAGGATGCTTTAATGACAACCACCTGAAATTGTGTGTCTGGTGGAGCTATTTTTATCTAGACGGAGACATAACAATATTAAATAACTTTTTGTTTACAAATTGAACCAAATGTAAACTATGCAATTGTGTGATTGTTACTTATCCTTTCTTTAACAGTGGACTGTAGCATGGATAACTTATTATTCAAGAAATGTAAAGGAATGCTCTATTTTTTTTCTTTTTGGTAATTTGTTGCTTACCTTATGTAGTTGTTGATAATGGCACAGATAATTTTTAATTTAAAGCTTATATGCAGAATGGATATAAAACTTCTGATAGAACTGCCATCTATGGGGATCAACACTGTACAATAGAAAAAAGTATAAAAATATCAATGAAAAAATCACACCCTGCTAGTGTCACATAATCCACATCAAGTCATCCCATTATATGTCCCGTGTACTTTAAAATATTGTTAAATAAATCACTTCTGTAAAATGCTTGTGAATTGAAATGGAACATGTCAAACCTTGAGTGAGTATGTAAAACTGTAGACCTGCATAACATTATTAGATTTATTTTCATAGCAGTGAGCAGTACCTCGGGATTATTTTGCATCAGTTTGTGAAAGTGCAGAATTGAACTGATCTTCTGGTTGTTGAGGCAGACTCTGTTCCTGGTATTGTTTTCACACACTTTTGTTTAACTTTTAATTTTCATTTGTACTTGTCTCTCAGAGCACTTTGCAGTGTTGATATAACATGAAGCACAATGTTTGCAAATTAATAATTGGTTATTGGGTTGGTCTTTTGACCAATGAATTAAAGAGGTAGGCAGTTCTTCAATTCAAATGGTTGCTTGCATTTGAGTAAGTAACATTCTCATTCATGATACTGTTTTCTGGAAGTGGTTTATTTAACAAAATTTTAGTACAAATACATATGTGTTTGGGACATTGTGAGCATATGAGTAAATGACTTGAAGTGGATTATAAGATTTTTTTCACAGACATTTCTGATGCTTTTTGCTGTTGTTCAGCATTGGCCCCCATGTGCACCTATTTTATCAGAAATAAAAAACAGCAGATTGTTGTGTTGAACATACTTCTATAAGTTGATCACGAATATCGATATCAAGAATATTCTCAACTTCTGCTTCAGTATTCTCTGGAACTTTGGCCAAGGATTCATAAACAATGGGGAGAAAAAGCATGGTGATTGTCCCCCATGCATAACAGACATTGCTATCAGTTGTCCAGCAAAATAATAGCCATTTTCCTTTAATGCTGCATGAAAGGTTGATAAAAAAGGTTTTATAAAAATCAGTCACAAAAGCAAAACATTTAGTTATATGAAAATCCATTACAAGGATAATTTAGTAAAGCTGTTAAGGCTTTGAACGTCAAACCCTGAGGTTATAGGTTCAAATCCCACCACTGACACTATGTGACCAAGTCCCTTCACCTACCTGTGCTCTAATTGAAAAAGAAATGGAATTAATTGTTGTCTCAAAAGTTTTCACCTTATTGGATAAAGGCATTAGGCAAATATTAACTAATAAAGTAAAAAGAATGCAAACATACCCGCTGAATTGCAACCTCAAAATTTGCTCCCTGAAGCACCCTCAAACATTCCACTGTAATCTTTCAAATATTTCATGTATAAGTGAAAATATTCACGTTTTGCACCAAGGTCTACTGCTCCTTCAGAAATGCCAATATCACCTGTAAATTTTACATCAATTCTTTTTTTATTTTGGAGTAAATTTTGGTCTACTTATTGCTCTCACTGTGCCATCCCAAGCATTTCTTTGCATTATGTTGAACCAAGTAACTTCATGTTCATTTATTGCAGTGGTAAATGGCATCAGTATTTGCTCAACAGACAATGATGTAACTCTGTATAGTTTAAATATTGCTCAGTTAATATTCTGCATAAAGGATTTATGGTGAAATATCCAGTCGCAACTGCATTTCAGTAAGTTATATACATTTACAGGCCTACAGCTTCTTTTTGCTATGACTAGCCTATACTGAAAATTCCAAAGATACATTGATTGAACACATCATAAAACATTCACAGCTAAACAATACATTTAAACTGTCTGTGAAAAAAATTAAAGAATGTTCAACCCAGCATTAATTTAAATTACATACTGCTGGCTTTTAAGTGTCACTTCAATCAATGATCTACTAATTGCTTCTTGAATATCAGAATTTTCAGACAAGTATTCTTCATTTTCAAGAAGGTTAACATAATCACTATATGGAAAGAATGTTCATAGAGGAAAATATTGTAGAATTAATTTCACAATATTAATTATTCTCAATCAAAGCAAAATTTTAACTTTACTTTGTAGGACTCTGAAAGTAATCCAAAAAAGTCCCTGGTATACTGACAATCTGTACTTTTAGTCAAATGGTAAAATCTTTATACAAACAATTGTTGGACTGTGCACAATGGTTTCTGTAGCTTATGTTTTACTGTTTAATTTGATACCTCCAAAATATTTTGGAAAATGTAAACAAACTCTTAACAAGTTAAAAGGACAACAGAATGTTCTTTGAAAGTGCCACCCCATAAAGTGGACAACATATAGCTGATATTAATATCCATCCATCCATCCATTGTCTCCCGCTTATCCGAGGTCGGGTCGCGGGGGCAGCAGCTTGAGCAGAGATGCCCAGACTTCCCTCTCCCCGGCCACTTCTTCTAGCTCTTCCGGGAGAACCCCAAGGCGTTCCCAGGCCAGTCGAGAGACATAGTCCCTCCAGCGTGTCCTGGGTCTTCCCCGGGCCTCCTCCCGGTTGGACGTGCCCGGAACACCTCACAGGGAGGCGTCCAGGAGGCATCCTGATCAGATGCCCGAGCCACCTCATCTGACTCCTCTCGATGCGGAGGAGCAGCGGGCTCTACTCTGAGCCCCTCCCGGATGACTGAGCTTCTCACCCTATCTTTAAGGGAAAGCCCAGACACCCTGCGGAGGAAACTCATTTCAGCCGCTTGTATTCGCGATCTCGTTCTTTCGGTCACTACCCATAGCTCATGACCATAGGTGAGGGGTAGGAACATAGATCGACTGGTAAATTGAGAGCTTCGCCTTGCGGCTCAGCTCCTTTTCATCCACGACAGACCGATGCAATGCCCGCATTACTGCGGATGCCGCACCGATCCACCTGTCGATCTCACGCTCCATTCTTCCCTCACTCGTGAACAAGACCCCGAGATACTTGAACTCCTCCACTTGGGGCCGGATCTCGCTACCAACCCTGAGAGGGCACTCCACCCTTTTCCGGCTGAGGACCATGGTCTCGGATTTGGAGGTGCTGATTCTCATCCCAGCCGCTTCACACTCGGCTGCGAACCGATCCAGAGAGAGCTGAAGATCACGGCCTGATGAAGCAAACAGGACAACATCATCTGCAAAAAGCAGTGACCAATCCTGAGCCACCAAACTGGACCCCCTCAACACCCTGGCTGCGCCTAGAAATTCTGTCCATAAAAGTTATGAACAGAATCGGTGACAAAGGGCAGCCCTGGCGGAGTCCAACTCTCACTGGAAACGGGTTCGACTTACTGCCGGCAATGCGGACCAAGCTCTGGCACCGATCGTACAGGGACTGAACAGCCCTTATCAGGGGGGCCGGTACCCCATACTCTCGGAGTACCCCCCACAGGATTCCCCGAGGGACACGGTCGAATGCCTTTTCTAAGTCCACAAAACACATGTAGACTGGTTGGGCAAACTCCCATGCACCCTCCAGGACCCTGCTAAGGGTATAGAGCTGGTCCACTGTTCCGCGACCAGGACGAAAACCACACTGTTCCTCCTGAATCCGAGGCTCGACTATCCGACGGACCCTCCTCTCCAGGACCCCTGAATAGACTTTTCCAGGGAGGCTGAGGAGTGTGATCCCTCTGTAGTTGGAACACACCCTCCCGATCCCCCTTCTTAAAGAGGGGGACCACCACCCCGGTCTGCCAATCCAGAGGCACTGTCCCTGATGTCCATGCGATGTTGCAGAGGCGTGTCAGCCAAGACAGTCCTACAACATCCAGAGCCTTGAGGAACTCCGGGCGTATCTCATCCACCCCCGGTGCCCTGCCACCAAGGAGTTTTTTGACCACCTCGGTGACCTCAGTCCAGAGATGGGGGAGCCCACCTCTGAGTCCCCAGGCTCTGCTTCCTCATTGGAAGGCATGTTAATGGATTGAGGAGGTCTTCGAAGTATTCCCCCCACCGACCCACAACGTCCCAAGTCGAGGTCAGCAGCGCACCATCCCCACCATATACAGTGTTGACACTGCACTGCTTCCCCTTCCTGAGACGCCGGATGGTGGACCAGAATCTCCTCGAAACCGTCCGAAAGTCATTCTCCATGGCCTCCCCAAACTCCTCCCACGCCGAGTTTTTGCCTCAGCAACCACCAAAGCCGCATTCCGCTTGGCCTGCCGGTACCTATCAGCTGCCTCCGGGGTCCCACAGGACAAAGGGTCCTGTAGGACTCCTTCTTCAGCTTGACGGCATCCTTCACCGCGGTGTCCACCAGCGGGTTCGGGGATTGCCGCCACGACAGGCACCGACCACCTTACGGCCACAGCTCCGGTCAGCTGCCTCAACAATAGAGGCACGGAACATGGCCCATTGGGACTCAATGTCCCCCCACCTCCCTCGGGATGTGGTCGAAGTTCTGCCGGAGGTGGGAGTTGAAGCTACTTCTGACAGGGGGCTCTGCCAGACGTTCCCAGCAGACCCTCACAACACGTTTTGGGCCTACCACGCCTGACCGGCATCCTCCCCCACCATCGAAGCCAACTCACCACCAGGTTGGTGATCAGTTGACAGCTCCGCCCCTCTCTTCACCCGAGTGTCCAAGACATGTGGCCGCAAGTCCGACGACACGACCACAAAGTCGATCATCGAACCTGAGGCCTAGGGTGTCCTGGTGCCAAGTGCACATATGAAACACCCCTATGCTTGAACATGGTGTTCGTTATGGACAATCCGTGACGAGCACAGAAGTCCAATAACAAAACACCGCTCGGGTTCAGATCAGGGGGGCCATTCCTCCCAATCACGCCCTTCCAGGTCTCACTGTCATTGCCCACGTGAGCATTGAAGTCTCCAGCAGAACGAGGGAGTCCCCAGAAGGTATGCCCTCTAGCACCCCCTCCAGGGACTCCAAAAAGGGTGGGTACTCCGAACTGCTGTTCGGTGCATACGCACAAACAACAGTTAGGACCCGTCCCCACACCGGAAGGCGAAGGGAGGCTACCCTCTCGTCCACCGGGGTAAACCCCAATGTACAGTACAGGGTGGTGGCCGAAGGCGGGGACCTTGGCGGTCCGATCCTCGGCTACAGAAACTGGCTCTTGGGACGTGGAATGTCACCTCTCTGAAGGGGAAGGAGCCTGAGCTAGTGCGCGAAGTTGAGAGGTTCCGGCTAGATATAGTCGGACTCACCTCGACGCACAGCTTGGACTCTGGAACCAATCTCCTTGAGAGGGGCTGGACTGTCTACCACTCTGGAGTTGATATTAATATATGAATTTAAATTCATGTATGAAATGTAAAGAAAAGTCACAATTGTTTCAAAGTACACTCAAATACTGACAACAAGGAAAGTAATTAAATGAGAGAAAAGAATTTTGATGCACTTGAATGTGTAAACACCAGTAAAAAGAGTTTTGGCTTTCCCAATGGACACGTAGTCTTTTAATTTAAGTGAAGTGAACATAATTTACACTGTCACACACTAAGAACAAATTATTGCATCATGCCAGTTTCAGTTTTATTTTAGTTATTTCAGTTTTCCATTTCCTTGCCTGACATACCTAACATTTCACATGCTGAAGCAAATAACAAAATTCTTTTTTATATTTAGTAAGGGTTGAAAGCAAAAAAAAAAGTGGAAGACTGAATAAGAAGTGAACAGAAATATAATTAATAGTAAAACCTTAATCAAGCAATCTTCTTCAAGTATAAACAACTCCTCAAAATTGAGCAATCTAATTAATTAAAGCACAAAACTATAACTCTCTGTTTAGACCTGTCAACACAATCAGTGTCCTTTCACTATCCCAGGTTTCAGACTGTTTTGTTTTCCTGTCTGTTTAAAACAATTTTGTATCTTTATGTGATCCATTATATAAACAGTCATTTGTAAAGTTTGTAAATGCATTTACCAGAGAACCAGTGCTCTGTGCCTACACTCCAAGAAGAATGCTATACAAAAACAAACTGCATTGAATATATTATGTCTGAGTTATTTAAAAAAGTAACCGCTTAGACGTCCATAGAAAGGCTGCAAAACTGCTCTAAATAAACCAAAAATTGAACGCTCTTTCTGTGTTTTCTAATTATTGTCAAAATTGGAACATGTTCTGAAAATTACAACAACATCTAGAGGACTGCCAGAAAAACCTTGGGATTAGACTTTTTCCCATCACTTGAGGAAAATGTCAAAGTTAAATTTTACATTTCACACAATTCAGTATTTCAAATTTGAGATTTCAAACTACAGCATTTCTGTTCTAAGTACTACAGTAAAAACAAATCACCTTTAAGACAAGAAGATGACTTTGGGCATTTTTCTGACTGGAACACAAATATGTTTGATGTAAAAAACATTTTCTTCTTAAACATATTATGGGGGCAGGTCTAAACAGTAACCCATCTGTAAATCTCCCCTGCTGTCTCATTAAAGTCTCGTGCAAGGGGAGTAAAAATTGCACCTTGATTTAGAGAAGTAGCAGATAACTCTTGTATTTTTCCAGTGCTATGAATTTTTATTGCATCAATGGCATCACTTCTGATTTTCTATAATGATGAATAAAAAATAAATATGATTGTAGAAACGTAACAGATTTAATTATGCTTTCAACCATGCACCCTTGCACCATTGTGATGGATGGCCGGCTTCATATTCCGGCCCTCACCCCCAGGCCGCCAGGAGGAGCTCTCCCGACAGCATGGACGGGCCCCGAATTCCAGCAGGGCCTCATGGACTATGTAGTTTTTATGCACAACCCTGCTGGATACCTTGGGGACCACTGGGAGTCGCTGTCGGGAGGCCCATGGACTCATATATGCCCTATAACCCGGAAGTGCGTCATAATCCAAGGACAGGAAGAAACAACGTGCTCACGGGTTGAAGATAAGGACTGTTTATCCTGACCCGGAAGGAATAAGGACTTGTGGGTAATGGACAGGAACACCTCCGGGTTAGGGAGTATAAAAGGACTCTGGGAAAGCCCAGACACTGAGCTGAGCTGGGAGGTAGGGTGGCGAAGTGTCTGGGAGAGGAGGATTGGTATTGTGATTGTAGAGAAAAGTGTGTATTGATTTATATGAGTAGTGTGGAGTGGAGGGTGCTTGGTGCACTGTTTTATAAGAAAATAAAAGAGTCTTGGACTTTCACCTGGTGTTTGGAGTCGTACCTGAGGATTCAAGAGGTGGATCAGAACCTCAACTGCTACACCATTTAATATATAAAACGACTCTCAGGACACCAGAGCCATACCTATAGGTTGAAGCTAACTCTGAACAAGATACCAGGTCAGTGTGGGTCAAATTCACTCACAAATGATCATTTTAACATAGATTACAACTGTCTATTAACCTAACCCTCATCCTTTGACAAAATTGCAGTAAAACTAGAGTGCCCAAAGAAGAATGCACACATTTCACATGATTACTGGGCCAAAATTTGAACTTAGACTCTCGAAGCTGTGAAATAGCAGTGGCAACCATCATGCAATAATGGAAAGTGTTATATGAAAATGACACTATATGATAATGGGTTTCTTTTTTTAAAAACTTGCCTTTACAATTTACAGTGATATTTCATTATTCAATCACGGCACAGTAAAACATCAAAAAGTGGACAACAGATAAGAAAGAAACTTAAAACAAAGGCGTATAAGAAAGGTGATTATAAATACTAAGACTTTTTAAAATTTAAACAGTATAAAATGGCACAATTACAAAATTCCATGTACATTGTAAATGGAAAACTCCCATAAGACCTCTTCACATCTATTCATCTTAATTAGATTTACCAATAATGTTAAAAACTGGTGTCAATTTTGTTACAAAACAGCGCATTATTATATTAAGCTGTACCACCCCAAGTCATTGTATACTGATACATTGTACATTGTATATTGATATTAAAGCATTCACATACTTCTAAAGATTCAAAATCTCTTTCACTCTTCTGCTCCTCAATTATTTCTCCTTCAGAATTTGATGGCTACAAATAATAATAATAATAATAATATCACACTGCGGTGGGTTGGCACCCTGCCCGGGATTGGTTCCTGCCTTGTGCCCTGTGTTGGCTGGAATTGGCTCCAGCAGACCCCCGTGACCCTGTGTTCGGATTCAGCGGGTTGGAAAATGGATGGATGGATGGATAATATCACATGTAAAAATATTTCAATTTATCAAATAAAGTATTTCACAACCTTAGATTTTAAATTTTCAAAACATTTCTCAGGGACTACCTAAAGTGAAATTAAGAATACATACACATGCAAACTTGTAACATTATTTAGTTACAGAAACAATTTCCAAATAATTAAATTGGTGTCCAATATAAAATAGTCTTTAAAATACAAACTTACAGATGCCTCAAGGAAAGTCAACAGTGTTGTATCTGGTCTTTTATGTTGAAATATCTTTTTTATCTCAAAGCCATTTAAAGTTTGGTGGCTCGTCAAGTATGGCACCACCAGTTTGCTGTGACATCCAAGTAAAATTTGAAGCCTAAGATTAAAAATTGATAGATAACATAACAAATAATTACAATTAAATATAAAACATAATAATAGTTTATTAAATTTTACATTTACAAGATATGCACTTTCAACAAAAGAAATATACAAAAGGAAATGCAATACTAACCCGCATGTATCAACCTTTGGCTTCAACTCTTCATGAACCGCCTTCATCACCATGCCTTAATCCCAACATACTTTGAATTCCACCGCTGACTTTATATGACTTTACGGATGACACTGCAGTTGTGACTCGCTGGGCTGGCTACCTTGAGCAGTTGTTCAAAGCTGATCCTCCGGCTAGGACGTTGGATATCTCTTGGTCCACGGTTCTTGAGGCTGATCCTCCAATTAGCTGTGAACCACCCAATCACACTGAGATTGCACAGGTGGTTAACCAACTGAGGGGAGGAAAGGCTGCAGGAATCTGTGGTATCCGGAGTGAACTTCTCCAGGCAGGTGGTAAGGCTGTCTTCCTGGCATTGCAAGCAATCTTTGCTTCCATTTGGGAGACTGGCATCATCCTAAATGACTAGAAAACGGAACTTGTCATCCCTATCTGGAAAGGGAAGGGTGATCGCCTGAATTGCAACAACTACAGGGGGATAACACTGCTCTCAGTGATAGGTAAGGTCCTTGCTAGGGTTGCCCTCAATAGGATCCATGATCAATTGCTCACTTACCAGCCACTGGAACAGTCTGGTTTTAAACCTAAGAAATCTACCATCGACCGCATCCTGGCACTGAGGGTTCGAGCGCAAATGCAATTATCAGCAGAGTTTCTTTGCAGCCTTTGTCGATTTTCGTAAAGCGTTCAATTCAGTTGATCGAGCTGCCCTATGGGACATCCTGAGGGTTCACGGGATCCCCTCAAGGTTGCTGGATATTATGGCTGGCCTGTACACTGGCATTGTGAGTGCTGTGCAGAGTGGAGGCAGAACCTTTGCGTTTTCCCAGTTGATTCTGGGTTTCATCAGGGGTATGTTCTTGCTCCTACTCTGTTCAATGCTTGTATGGACTGGGTGTTGGGCAAGGTCGTGGGGTCCAGCAGCTGTGGGGCATCTGCTCGTGAAGAAAGATTCACGGATCTTGATTTTGCTGACGTTGATGTGATCTTTGCAGAGTCAATGAAGGCTCTGATCAGGGTGCTCGAGAGACTGAGTGAGCAGTCTGAGTGTCTGGGCTTGCGAGTGTCCTGGATAAAAACCAAGATCCAGGCCTTTAATGACCTCTTGGGCACAGCCATAAGCAGCGTGTCTGCCTGCAGAGAGAGTGTCGACCTTGTCGATAGGTTTACTTACCTTGGCAGTGACATTCATGTCTCTGGTGACTCTTCCTAAGAAGTCAGTAGATGGATTGGGAGAGCATGGGGGTTTATGAGGTCGCTGGAAAGGGGAGTGTGGCACTCCCGATATCTTTGCAAAAGGATGAAGGTCCAAGTCTCTAGAGTCCTGGTGCTTCCTGTCTTGCTATATGGTTGCGAGACATGGACACTATCCAGTGACCTGAGATGAAGACTGGACTCGTTTGGTACTGTGTCTCTTCGGAAAATCCTTGGGTACCATTGGTTTGACTTTGTGTCGAATGAGTGGTTGCTCATGGAGTCCCGAATGAGGCACATTAGTGAAGAGCATTGTGAAGGAGCGTCAGTTATGGCAGTACGGCCATGTGGCACATTTCTCAAAGGATGATCCAGCTTGTAAGATCCTCATTGTTGGGGACCCGAGTGTCTGGATCAGGCCAAGGGGTCGCCCGCGTAACACCTGGCTGCGGCAGATAGAGGGTAATTTCCGGAGGGTGGGACTGGACCGCGTGTCTGCATGGGGGTTTGCCAACCAGGATCCCGAGTTGTTTCGTCGTGTAGTGGGTGCTGCAACTCATTGTACTAGTGCATGCTCCACGACTTGACTTGACTTGACTTAACTTTATATGACCAGATTCAAACAGCCACGCTTTAATTGCAGCTCTGGGCACTTTCTGGCATTCAGAATCTGGATGGAGTACAACTTCTTTGGAAAATGGATGTTCTACTGACAGCTTTCCCGATCCAAGAAGGTTTCTAAAATAAAGGCATTCAAATATACATGCCATCGAAAGCCAAATAAACCGTTTTATTTTGGAAGAATTTTAGTTATATTAGTTGTGACCCACTGTAAAAAAATCACATCTAGTAGAAGGGCAGAATGCTTTAAATTAGAAAAAAAGCTTACAATTTTGTTATCATTTTGATAAACATAAGTCTGATTGTTCTCCACAACAGGGCAAGAACGAAAATTACTTACTTTAGGCAGTTTGTCTACAACGCTTCTACTTTACAGCCTGTACGTACCTGTAAAATCCTCTTGAACCTCGAGAGTTCTTTCTCAGTTTGTACACCGGCAACTGCACCTTTATATCCTCTACTGAAAATACTGGTCACATGGCCCCTCATACCACTTCCTGTTGAGGTGTCTGATATTGCCTAGAAGCGTACGCCTTTGATGTTGAACACGTAGCCAATTCAGATACCGTTTGTTCCACTGTACTAGGGTATGGATATGGTCTACACGCATTTGTTATAATAATAATAATAATAATAATAAATCATTACATTTATATAGCGCTTTTCTCCGTACTCAAAATAGCATCTATGAACTGTTTATTTTCAATTAAATTTGTCACAACCTGCCTTGTTAATTCTTATTGTATTTTTTGTATAACGCTTTTCAGAAACTTCTCTCACAGTCGGTCGGCCTTGTGAGGAATGTCTCATAACGCGCACAATGAAAAAGTAAATATATCGCTAAAAAAAAAAACGAGGAGCCCATACATTATATTTTAAGAATATGCGAAATATATTTTTATTAACATTTTCAATAACTTTCGGTTAACTTATTTCATTTCCCTGTATTAGGACCCCACAGAGTTTACTAAACATGTGCCTGAGTCGATTCACTCTATATATTCAGGAAAGAATTTATATGCTCCAACGCTGACTTTACGTATATAATCAGGAATGACTTTATATATTCCTACACTGACTTTATATATTCAGAAAATCATTGTATTTGCCTGTTTGGCACCCATATATGTATATATATATATATATATATATATATATATATATATATATATATATATATATATATATATATATAATGTGTGTGTGTGTGTGTATATATAGTGACAATTAAGCAACACAGACATCATAAAGATATGGGGCAGCCACCCGTATATTGTTTTCCCGGCTGCAAAAGTCAACTTTTTTAAGCACGATGTGCATAGAACAGAGTCCAAAACAGAACTGATTATAATAGACAAAGATGGAGGTTTTAAAGGCCCATAAAGGAAGTGACGTCATCAAAAGGGCCAGAATCGGAAGTGATGTCTTCTGGGCCAGATGTGACATCAGCAAAGGGGCCGGCACCGGAAGTGATGTCTTCTGGTCTGGAAGTGACGTCAGCAAAGGGGCCGGCACCGGAAGTGATGTCTTCTGGTCTGGAAGTGACTTTAGTAAAGGGGCCGGCACCGGAAGTGGTGTCTTCTGAGGCGCCGGAACCTTGCAGGATTTCCAGGGAAAGGTCTGTAGGGAACTGAGAAAGACAGTCAGCGCACTCCGCCGCCCCCTGGTCGGATGTTTTATTACAGTTACTCAGGCCCTTTAGCTGCCTCCTACTCACACATGTGTGACAATGTATACAGATTGTAAGAAAGGAGCTATATTGTGCCCAACCCAACACAGATTGGACATGGGAGGCACGTGTAAAATAAACAAAGAACTTTTATTTTTCTTCAGCTGGATGACACGTCTTCCATGTAATCCCTCCAGCCACAACACAGTCCCAAACACTAAGCATACCAGTAAAGCAAAAGCACTTCTCTCTCTTCCACCACCACTCCTCCTCAGCAAGATTTGTCCACCTCCACCCGACTGAGTGGTGGCCGCTGGCTCCCTTTCATTGGGTACCCGGAAGTGCTCCAGGTGGTTGATTATCGACATCTGGCTGCACTTCCAAGTAAGGCGAAACCAGTGCCCAAAAGGGGCCAGCCGCTCCTGTCGCAGCACCCCTTGGTGGCGCCTGCGGAATCACACAGAGCTGCACAGAACTCCAACCCCCACGAAGCCCTGGGGGAGTCTGAGGCACAGCTGCAACCCAGTGAGGCTGCCATCTAGCGTCCAGGGGGAGATACTGAGCTTCCCACCCTTGTCCCCCTGGCAGATGTGGTGAAGGGGCATCCCAGCCAGGCATGGGCCCCAGCCATCCATCACAAGATATATATGTGTACATGTTTAAATATATATATATATATATATATATATATATATATATATATATATATGGAAGAGAAGGTCTGTGATACGGTTTGCATATTTGCAGTTGGAGATCCACAACGGGAGAAAACACGAATCACGTATCATAAAATAGTTTTATTCCTGAGCTTTCAACCCCTATCAGGGGTCTTCATCAGAGGATAATGCTTAGACTTACAAGAATCAAAGGCAATATATAGTAACACATTCAGTATGGGGGGGGGGGGGGGGTTTGTGGTGGGTGGAGCTGACTAAGTCCGTATGATCAAAAGGGGGGGGGGGGTGTATCGTTAAATTAAAGTGCAAATGTCCTTCTTAAGTTGGCATATGCTGGATTTATGTCCAAGTGTCTGTTGATGGCGTTTTCATCTGATAGCCAAGACTCGGCCAACTCTCTGGCGCTTTTTGTACTGGCCTTAAATTTTACTTTCACGTTATCCCAGTTGAATGTGTGTCCTGTCGATTTAGTATGTGCATAGATCAAAGATAGTGCGTCCTTTCTTCTGACGGCGTTGCGATGTTCCTGTACACGTGTTGAGATTTTTTTTGACGTTTGTCCTATGTATACAGCTGAGCAAGAATTGCATGGAATACTATAAACTGCGTTTCGTGTTTCGGCTGTCGATTTCTTGTTTTTAGCATTAAACAGGACCATGCGCAGATTGTTGGTGGGTTTATGTGCTATTTTGATGCCCCACTTGGTCAGGGTGTGTGCCGTGCCTTCTGACACATTATGGTGGTACGGGAGTGAATGCCAGGTGGGGTGGGGGTTCTGATTTACGTCGCTTGTATGCTGATTCCTTTGGCGCCTGCTGCTCCACCCACCACAAACCCCCCCCCCCCCCCCATACTGAATGTGTTACTATATATTGCCTTTGATTCTTGTAAGTCTAAGCATTATCCTCTGATGAAGACCCCTGATAGGGGTTGAAAGCTCAGGAATAAAACTATTTTATGATACGTGATTCGTTTTTTCTCCCTTTGTGGATCTCCAACTGCAAATATATATATATATATATATATATATATATATATATATATATATATATATATATATATATATATATATATGTGTGTGTGTGTGCTATATATATGTTGGGAGCTACATGCTCCTCATAGGGCTTCCCAAGGCAAACAGGTCTGAGGTGAAGATCCAGACTAACTCGATCCTATGACCCCACATGGATTTAAATCAAGGATCGGCATTTCCCTTGCCCGGTAAAGGGTACCTGGGACCCCACCCTGGAGCCAGGCCCGGGTGAGGGGCTTGCTGGCGAGCGCCTGTTGGCTGGACTTTTGACCACGGGGCCCAGCTGGACTCAGCCCGAAGGAGCAACGTGGTTGTGCTCTCTTGTGGGCCCACCACCTGCAAGAGAGGCCATAGGGGTCGGGTGCAATGTGATATGGGTGGTGGCCGAAGGCGGAAGCCCTGGCATTCTGACCCTTGGTTACCAAAACTGCCTCTTGGGAATGGAATGTTACCTCTCTGGCTGGGAAGGAGCCTGAACTGGTGCGAGAGGTTAAGAGGTACTGGCTAGATATAGTCGGGCTCACCTCTATGCACGGTCTGGGTTCTGGAACCATTCCTCTTGAGAGAGGCTGGACTTTGTTCCACTCTGGAGTTGCTGTGGCTGAAAGGCGTCGGGAAGGAGTGGGCTTGCTTCTGGCCCCCTGGCTCGAGGCCTGCACTTTGGGGTTCTCCCCATTGAATGAGAGGGTTGCTTCCCTGCGCCTTCAAATTGGGGAAAGGACTCTGATAGTTGTTTGTGCTTATGCGCTGAATGGCAGTTCAGAGTACCCAGCCTTCTTGGAGTCCCTGGAAGAAGCACTGCGAAGCACAGCTCCTGGGGACTCTATTGTCCTGCTGGGAGACTTAAACGCTCACATCGGCAATGACAGTGAAACCTGGAGAGGTGTGATTGGCAGGAACGGCCTACCTGATCTAAGCTCGAGTGGTGTTCAGTTGTTGGACTTCTGTGCTGGTCATGGATTGTCCATAACGAACACCATGTTTGAGCATAAGGGTGTCCATAAGTGCACTTGGCACCAGGATGCCTGAGGTCACAGCTCAATGATCGACTTTGTAATTGTGTCATCGAATCTGCAACCTTATGTCTTGGATACTCAGGTGAAGAGAGGGGCTGAGCTGTCAACTGATCACCACCTGGTGGTAAGTTGAATCAGATGGCGGGAAAGACTGGCGGACAGACCAGGCAGACCCAAACGTATAGTGAGAAAGATCTCTAACTGCCACCTCCGGCAGAACTTCAATCTAATTCCGAGGGAGGCGAAGGACATTAAGTTTGAATGGGCCATGTTCTGAGCCTCCATTGTTGAAGCAGCAGAACAGAGCTGTGACTGCAAGGTTGTCGGTGCCTCTCGTGGTGGCAATCCACGAACCCGGTGGTGGACACCTAAGGTTTGAGAGGCTGTCAAGTTGAAGAAAGAGTCTTATCGGGTCTGGTTGACCAGTGGGACTCTAGAGGAAGCTGAGGGGTACCGGTGGGCCAAGCGTGTGGTGGCATCGGCTGTTGCAGAGGCAAAAATTCGGACATGGGAGGAGTTTGGGGAAGCCATGGAAAACGACTTTCGGTCGGCACCGAGAAGGTTCTGGCAAACCGTCAAGCACCTCAGGAGGGGAAAGCGGTGCTCCACCAACACTGTGTACAACCCGTCCATATCAGGGGCCGAGGTCACCGTGGTAGTTAATAAGCTCTGAGGTGGCTGGGCCGCTGGAGTGGATGAGGTTCACCCTGGGTTCCTCAAGGCTCTGGATGTTGTGGGGCTGTCCTGGTTGACACGTCTATGCAACATCGCATGGACATCGGGGGCAGTGCCTCTGGATTGGCAAACCGGGGTGGTGGTCCCCCTTTTTAAGAAGGGTGACCGAAGGATGTGCTTCATCTATAGGGGGATCACACTCAGCCTCCCCGGTAAGGTCTGTTCATGGGTGGTCGAATGATGGTCGAATCTCGGATTCAAGAGGAACAATGCGGATTCACGAGTGAGGGAAGAATGGAGCAGGAGGTCGACAGACGGATCGGTGCAGCATCTGCAGTAATGTGGGCTCTGCAATGGTCCGTCGTGGTGAAGAGAGAGCTGAGCCAAAAGGCGAGGCTGTTGATTTAACAGTCAATCTACATTCCTACCCTCACCTATGGCCATGAGCTTTGGGTAGTGACCGAAAGAACAAGATCGCGGATACAAGCAGCCGAAATGAGTTTTCTCCGCAGGGTGGCTGGACTTTCCCTTAGAGATAGGGTGAGGACTTCAGTTATCCGGGAGAGACTTGGAGTAGAGTTGCTGCTCCTCCACATCGAGAGGAGTCAGTTGAGGAAGTTCGGGCATCTGGTCAGGATGCCCCCTGGATGCCTCCCTGTGGGGGTGTTCCGGGCATGTCCCACTGGGAGAAGGCCATGGGGCTGACCCAGTACATGCTGGAGGGATTATATTTCCTGGCTGGCCTGGGAATGCCTCAGGGTACCCCCAGAGGAGCTGGAGGAGGTGGCTGGGGAGAGGGAGGTCTGGGCTTCCCTGCTTAGGCTACTGCCCCAGGACCCGACTTCGGATAAGTGGTGGACAATGGATGGATGGATGGATGGATGGATGGATATATGGATGTGTATATATATTATATATACATACTGTATATTTATATATATTGTAACACTAGATGGCACTACACCAGCACTTAACCCTTTTTTTTTTTTTTGGTTCAGCTCACTCTTCACCACGACGGACCATTGCAGAGCCCGCATTACTGCAGATGCTGCACCGATCCGTCTGTCGGATATCTATAATAATAAAAGGCAAAGCCCTCACTGACTCACTCACTCACTGACTGACTCACTCATCACTAATTCTCCAACTTCCCGTGTAGGTGGAAGGCTGAAATTTGGCAGGCTCATTCCTTACAGCTTACTTACAAAAGTTAGGCAGGTTTCATTTCGAAATTCAAAGCGTAATGGTCATAACTGGAACATATTTTTTGTCCATACACTGTAATGGAGGAGGCGGAGTCACGTATCGCATCATCACGCCTCCTACGTAATTACGTGAACTAAAAACAAGGAAGACATTTACAGCACAAGTCACACGCGGGAACGAAGGTAAATGACGTTAATTTTTGACTGTCTTTTAATACTGTGTAAGCATACATATTAACACATGTGCAATTAAACGTGTGCATTTACGGGGTGAATTCTGAGGCTTAAAAGCTCACCTTTTATCAAACACGGGAAGAAAGGTAACTGACGTTGTTCACTGTCTTTTAATACTGTGTAACCATACATATTAACACATGTCCAATTAAACGTGTGCATTTACGGGGTGATTTCTCAGGCTTAAAAGCTCGCCTTTTACTAAAAAGGTAAATGCAAAACTATTTTCAATCAGTTTATTGAAATGCTCCCGTTAAGGATTGCAATAACATATTCGCGAGATAAAAGAACGAAGTAGGGGGAAATGGAGGAACAGCCGCAAACAGCGAAGAGCAAAACATTAATTAAACAATTGACAATGGAGCGAGTTAAGCATACAAGCATGTTCATAAGGGAAACAAAGCACGGTGTAAAACGTAAGTTTAAATTAAGTTTATAGAAACGCTCCCGCTGCGGATTGCAATAACATATTCGCGAGATAAAAGTTTAATGAGAAGACACGAGGTATAAACGAAGCACACGCTGTGGCGCAACGTTAGGGGCAACAGTTTCAACCATTCTATGATCTGCTTCTCGCAACTGAAAGACGGCACATGGCGGATGTTAGCCGACTTGCTGACCGCAACGTTAGGGGCTTCAACTATGGCGCTGACGCAACATCTCAGTGCCAACACTTTGCAGACTGTACTTAAAAGACACGCCCTCCTCACTGGACAGTTAAAAACACCAATCAAACTAACGATGACATCAAGTATTACCCAATCAAAAGTAGGAAAGGAGGCATCTTCATAAAATGCGTGTGGGATGATTTGCATGAGACGCTGCTTTAAAAAAAAAATGATAAAAAAAATACGGGATAAATCCCGTCCAGTATTGATTCAAAACGGGACGCGCAATTTCATTCTCAAACGCGGCACGATTCCGTATTTTAAAGGACGGGTGGCAACCCTACAGTGCCAGGTAACCACCCATACAATCAGATTGTGATTCAGACTAGGAATGCAATGAATGTAATTACCCCGATCTACATACAAGGCGAAAGTCTTGCAACATTCAAAGATGATGGTTTGGGATAATTAGTACTTATTAAGTACAACATTGAACATAAAAGAGCTTATGAAGCCTTCAACCGAAAAAACCAAGATCTCAGAGATCGTAAAAAAAAAAAAGGAGGTAATGTCGTTTTACTCGCTGTAGATTTTAGTCAAACATTACCAGTTATTCCACGAGGGAGACCAGCAGATGAACTCAACGCGTGTTTAAAATCCATGCTTCTCCCACGGTCGGTTATATGTCGCGTGTTCTCAGGTAGGTACACCAAAAAATGTATACATTTAAGCATGTAATGGGCAAAGAAAAAATGAGGTATACCCGAAGGCACTGCAGTAGTACTCAATGTAACTTTACTTCTTAAATGTTAATGTTTTACTGTTTAATAATTTATACGCTTCTTATATATTGTTCAAATTCTTTTATCAAAATACCAGTGACAGCGCAATGCACGATAACATGGAGTGAATACACCATACGCATCTGCCCACGGCCGCCCTGGTGTGCGCAGATAGGAGTTGATTCTAAAATAAAATAAACATAAAAAGAGTAATACATTCATCACCCATAAAGCGGATAGCAGACGTGACGTATTATATGTGTACCACATTTCAAGTCAATACGTTAAACGGTTTGCAAGCTACATGTGATTTAAAATCCTGGACAGACCAACGAAAAGCCACGGTAGCAAATTATACAAGAAGATTTTACTGTTTAATAATTTATATTTATATGAAATGTGCTTCTTATATATTACTTCATATTCTCATATGATAATGATGTTAATGTTGTTTATATTGATTTCTATGTTATTGTAAGTGCATCTATGTGTGTATATGTATGTATGTATGTGTATATATATATATATATATATATATATATATATATATATATATATATATATATATATAAAAAATATATGTGTATATGTATATATAATATATCTGTATATGTGTGTATATGTGTGTGTATATGTGTATATGTATATATATATGACAGCAACACTCATAACAATGACAACACAATTACATTGACAATCATGTTACGTTATTTTTAAAATGTTTCCTTTTTTTTTCATAACCTCTTTAACACACTACTTCTCCGCTGCGAAGCGCGGGTATTTTGCTAGTATATATATATATACAGTGGAACCTCGAGATACGATCACCTCTGTATACGAGAAATTCAAAATACGAGGAAAGTATGAGCGAAAAATTCAGATCTAAATGCGAGCATTGGCTCGCGTAACGAGCCACGAGCCAGGCTGTGGGTATAGCTCGCGGCTTAGCAAGGGGGCGTGGTAGCAGTTGCGAGCCGCGATCTGCGGTGTCTGCGTTTCTCACCTAAGTGCACAGGTGGGAAACTGCCCACATCCATGATTGTTCCTGTGGCTGATGGGCTGCAGCTGCCATGTCCTCCCCGCATATATAGAGAAGCGCGAGCCGGTTAAGGGGGAGAAGAAGTAAAAGAAAAGAGAGGAGAGAGAACAGAGGTTGCGGCAGGCGGGCGGGCGGGCGTAGGAAGTCGGTGCGGGAGAGCAAGCGAGTGCAGGCTCGCGTGTAGCTGAACAGTGAGCTGAACAGGCAAGCCAAACAGCTGAAGCAGGACGGTGTAGAGAAGGTCAGCTGCATTAAGAGTGTCTCGCCTGTTGCAGAGCCCGCAGGTGAGACACTAACAGAGAAGAAGCACCGGGGATTGTCATCTGTTTTTTAAAGACTGCATCCTTTTGACGTTTTAACCTCGTGTTAAAGGATTGTTATTCTTGTGTATTTTAAACCTCCACACTTCACAACTGTTTTAAGGATTATTTATTTAAAGATTTATTGAATGCTCTACTGCACTTTGGACACCTGTTTTGATTCTTTTAATAATCAGTTATATTATTTACCAGTGTTATTTATTAAAGGTAGACTACAATATATATAATTTATCAGTGTTATTTGTTAGGAAAATTGATTTTTATGTTAATATATTTGGGGTGCGGAACGGATTAACTGGATTTCCATTATTTTCAAAGGGGAAGTTTGTTCTAGATACGAGAAATTCGCTATACAAGCTCAGTGCTGGAACGAATTAAACTCGCATCTAGAGGTTCCACTGTATATATATATATATATATATATATATATATATATATATATATATGTGTATTTATATATATATATAAATAAATAGGGGGCTTCGCTTGCCAACCCCTGTGTTTGGTTAATCAGATATACAATTTAAAATTTTTTTTTTCTTTGGAATTGTTTCAATTTCATTATTTGCACTTTTACTTTAAAGCTTCATTAAAAACAATATTTTTTGGAGACACATTGCGACAATGCATCGTATAACTGCCCGTGAGTGAATATTGTTTCTGTTTCTCTAATAAATAATCCTTTTTCTAATGTTTGTCCCTGTGATTTATTGATTGTCATAGCAAAAGCTGTTCTCACGGTAAACTGTAAACATTTTAATACGAATGGCATATCAGGATCTCCTTTGGTGTCTAATGTTATTCGCGGCATATATACATTACCTTTCTTTTTGCCTGTTAAAATTTGCATTGCTTCTCCGTCATCAATATACACCTGACCGAATTGTGTATTCTTTGAAATTTAACTTGTCGTTGCTTTAACTGTTCCGGGACCACAGATTCTCATAGCGTATGGTCCATTACTGTGTAAATCCACGTTTTGTGCATTGAATGATGCGAATGCGAAACGACTTTGTTGTCTACTCTTTGCCTTTTATTTCTGACCTTGAATTGCCCTGCTATTTTTTCAATTACACCTGGTTCTGATGATTAATCACCTTTTGTTTGCGCTAATGCAATCTTTTCTTTGAAACTGTAGCGACTGACATGATAAAGTGTCACAAAAGTTTTATTTGAACAATCGCCAACTTCCTAACCCCAAACACAACTTTCTAGCACCCTCTCCAACGTCCCCCCTTACCACATCAATCAATACCCCGCTATCAGTCTTCCGTGCTGTACTCCGCCCTCCCTCAATCGGACCAAACAGTCACTTAAAACCAAAAAGCCCTCAACCTGGCTGGGGCGCTACAATACTTTCAAATTTTACTGCTTTCATATTCTGTACCTTTCTCTGCATGTGTATCGTGCCATCATTTGTTTGAGCCTTTCGAATTCCACTGCTTTCATAATCTCTTATCTGCCTTTTTTTCTCTCCAACGCCTTTGGGTCTCTATTCTCCGTATTGTCCTTATACGCTTTATATGTGCTGAGAGCACATGATCCGTGTGTACTACGTGCTTTTATACGACTGAGTGTTTTTTGATGTGTGTGCTCTTATATGATATCTTTTGTAAGTAGGGTGTGTTTTGCAAGAATCTCATGTTCCACGTCCCTGCGAGATGGCCCTGGGACAATCTCTCGGCACCAAGTCTCATGTTTACGGTCCCCACAAGACGCTCCGTGGCAAGTCTCTTTTGTCTCACGGGTCTTTTAAATGTCTTCCGAGAACTTACAAGAAGATCATGTATCGTCACCTTGCTTTTGCTTTCCAGGATTTTCTTTTATAATAGAGAGATGTACACATATTTTCTTATTCTTGTAATAATTCTTGCAGCAGCATTTGGAATTAACTAGAGGCTGTATAAAGAACAATTTGAACATCCAGTGAACACCGCATTGCAGTAGTAAATCCTACTATAAATGCATGAATTAATTTCTCAGAATCCTGTTTATTTAGCGCCTTAATTTCCTAACATTTTTAAGATGGAAGAAACATGATTTGGACAACTTTGTAATGTGCGCTTTAAATGACATGCTAGAGTCAAAGATAACTCCTAGATTGCGGGCTGATTCAGTAAAATTAATGGTGATTACAAATGAGTTAAATGATGACAAAATATTGTTGTGATCAGGGTCATTCCCTCCAACAATTAACATCTCTGTTTTATTGGTGTTTAAAGATAGGTAGTTCTCATCCATCCACTCCTTTAATTCACTAACACAACTAATTAAAGACAACATAGGAGAAAATTAATTTGATCTAAATGAAAGGTATAACTGGGTGTCATCTGCATACAAGTGAAAATTAACTTTATGTTTCCTAATGATAGATCCCAGTGGAAGAATGTAAAGTGAAAACAGTAAAGGTCACAGCACTGAGCCCTGTGGGAAACCATATTTCAGTTCTGTGTATAATGATGGAGTACTGTCAGCACATTTCTGTATATATTGGAATAAGAACATATTCAATTTGATAAATAAGAATAAACCAAGCGAGCCCAGTGCCTGTAAGCCCAACATAATTTTCTAGCCTGTGCAGTATAATAGAATGGTGAATGGTTTCAAATGCTGCGCTTAAGTCTAACAACATAATTACAGTGGAGTTTCCTTCATCAGAGGATATCAGGATGTCGTTTACAACACGCGTTAGTGCCGTTTCTGTACTATGACCAGTGTGGAAACCAGACTGGAATTTCTCAACTAAATTGTAATACGTAAGGTTGTGACTGAAGCTGATTGGCGACTACTTTTTTAAGTATTTTAGAGAGAAAGGGTAAATTTGAAATAGGTCTATAATTATTAAGTATGTGTGGGTCTAGGTCTGACATTTTAAGTAATGGTTTAATGACTGACACTTTTAGTGCATCAGGTACTGTGTCATCCAATAATGAATTATTGATAATGTTTAAAAAAACATCCATTGCACTTTTTGCTAGTTTTGTTGGCACTGGATCTAGGGAACAAGTAGTGGGTTTTATTTTAGAAACTAAAGTTAAGAATTCTTGCTCAGTTAACTGATGAAATATAGGGCAGTTTTATAATTACGGGTGTCATCGTATATGCATTTAAAACTTGTCTTTATTTTTTTCCATTGTCACTGTAATACATATCGGCAGTCAACAATAGAAATGTTGCTGCCAGAATCCAAGAAGCCATTTACCACGACTACTCCTGTGTGAGTCATAGTTAGGGGGTTCGTAAGTGCACATAAGCGTTCCCCCTCTCTCCACCTGCATCCCTCCTCACTCCCGGGTAAGCGCTGCACCCAACGGCCCTGGGACTTTGTAACAGGTGTCATTGGTGCCAGAACCAGAAGTGATTTCATTAGTGGCGTCTGAACCCTGCAGGATTTCCCGTGAATGGTCTGCAAGAGGTTGAGAGAGACAGTCATCAAACCCCGCCGCCCCTGGTCTGGCGTGGAAGTATTATCATTTAGGCCCTTCAGCTATCTCTCAATCGCATGTGTGTTACAATATGTATATGTATGTGCATATGTGTATTTATATGTATATATGTATATGTGTGTGAGTATACTGTACATATATATATATATATTTATATATATATGTGTGTGTATATATTATGAGGGGCCATTCAGGGAAAAAAGATTGGTTCATAAATATATACATTAGTTCAGATATATATATCAGTTCGGATACATTGGTTTGAATATACAGTAATCCCTCCTCAATCGCGGGGGTTGCGTTCCAGAGCCACCCGCGAAATAAGAAAATCCGCGAAGTAGAAACCATATGTTTATATGGTTATTTTTATGTTGTCATGCTTGGGTCACAGATTTGCGCAGAAACACAGGAGGTTGTAGAGAGACAGGAACGTTATTCAAACACTGCAAACAAACATTTGTCTCTTTTTCAAAAGTTTAAACTGTGCTCGATGGCAAGACAGAGATGACAGTTCAGTCTCACAATTAAAAGAATGCAAACATATCTTCCTCTTCAAAGGAGTGCTTGTCAGGAGCACAGAATGTCACATAGACAGAGCAAACAAATCAATAGGGATGTTTGGCTTTTAAGTATGCGAAGCACCGCGGCACAAAGCTGTTGAAGACGGCAGCTCACACCCCCTCTGTCAGGAGCAGAGAGAGAGAGGGAGAGAGAGAGAGAGAGAGACAGATAAAAAAATCAATACGTGCCCTTCGTGCTTTTAAGTATGCGAAGCACCGCTCAGCATGTCGTTTCAGGAAGCAGCTGCACAAGATAGCAATGTGAAGATAATCTTTCAGCATTTTTAGACAAGCGTCCGTATTGTCTAGGTGTGCGAACAGCCCCCCCTGCTCACACCCCCTACGTCAGGATCACAGATAGTCAGCGCAAGAGAGAGAGAAAAGTAAGTTGGGTAGCTTCTCAGCCATCTGCCAATAGCGTCCCTTGTATGAAATCAACTGGGCAAACCAACTGAGGAAGCATGTACCAGAAATTAAAAGACCCATTGTCCGCAGAAATCCGCGAACCAGCAAAAAATCTGCGATATATATTTAAATATGCTTACATATAAAATCCGCGATGGAGTGAAGCCCGCGAAAGGCGAAGCGCGATATAGCGAGGGATCACTGTATACAGTAATCCCTCGCTATATCGTGCTTCGCCTTTCGCGGCTTCACTCCATCGCGGATTTTATATGTAAGCATATTTAAATATATATCGCAGATTTTCTGCTGGTTCGCGGATTTCTGCGGACAATGGGTCTTTTAATTTCTGGTACATGCTTCCTCAGTTGGTTTGCCCAGTTGATTTCATACAAGGGACGCTATTGGCAGATGGCTGAGAAGCTACCCAACGTACTTTTCTCTCTCTCTCCTCTTGCGCTGACTTTCTCTGATCCTGACATAGGGGGATTGAGCAGGGGGGCTGTTCGCACACCTAGACGATAGAGACGCTCGTCAAAAAATGCTGAAAGATTATCTTCACTTTGCTCCCTTCTGTGCTGCTGCTTCCTTTAAGCAACATGCTGCACGGTGCTTCGCATACTTAAAAGCACGAAGGGCACGTATTGATTTTTGGTTGTTTGTTTTTATCTCTCTCTCTCTCTGCTCCTGAAGGAGGGGGGTGTGAGCTGCCGCCTTCAACAGCTTTGTGCCGTGGTGCTTCGCATACTTAAAAGCCAAACAGCCCTATTGATTTGTTTGCTTTTCTCTATCTCTCTGACATGATCTGCTCCTGACGCGCACTCCTTTGAAGAGGAAGATATGTTTACATTCTTTTAATTGTGAGACGGAACTGTCATCTCTGTCTTGTCATGGAGCACAGTTTAAACTTTTGAAAAAGAGACAAATGTTTGTTTGCAGTGTTTGAATAACGTTCCTGTCTCTCTACAACCTCCTGTGTTTCTACGCAAATCTGTGACCCAAGCATGACAATATAAAAATAACCATATAAACATATGGTTTCTACTTCGCGGATTTTCTTATTTCGCGGGTGGCTCTGGAACGCAACCCCCGCGATGGAGGAGGGATTACTGTACATTGGTTTTAATACATCCATTCAAATATATATATCAGTTCAGATATATACATTGGTTGGGATACATTGGTTGAGATATATACATTGGTTTGAATACATCCGGCCAGATATGTACATTGGTTTAGATACATTGGTTGAGATATATATAAATTGGTTTGCATAGATCTATTCTGATATATATACATTGGTTGAGATACATCCGTTCAGATATATACATTGGTTGAGATATATATATATTGGTTGATATACATTGATTTAGATATATATATATATATTGGTTTAAATGGATTGGTTTAGATATATACATCGGTTCTGATACATCCGTTCAGATATATATATTGGTTCAGATAGATCCGTTCAGATATATACATCAGTTGGGGTTAAGAGCAGGCACAATGCGGCCACCCAAGTTTAGCATCTCCCTTTCGCTTCATCATTGCTTCAACACTGTTGTCATTATTGTACATATTTTATACAAGTAGCATATGCTTGTCTGTCGCGTTTTGTTTCATAAGCCGTCTTGGTTGGGGGTCCTCGATTTCAAAGCACTTTTTTTGAAATGTTGCCAATAAGGAATAATAGAAATCACCGAGCTGCTTTCTATCTTTCATGAACTAACGTTTTATGGGGTGAAAAAAATTATCGCCCCTGACAGATACACTTAATCAGTAGTGTGTGCGATCCACGATTTGTGAGTTTGAGTGTGTGTGTGCATGCGTGTATGTGCGTGTTTGGGTGTGCATGTGTGTGCGTGTGCATGTGTGTCTGTGTGCGTGTGCATGTGTGTGGTTTTGTTAGTTTTACTATAAAAACAGTTAAACACCCGTTATTTGTGAAGCAGGGATATTCTGATTATTCCGACCCCTGATCACTGATAAACAATCAGAAGAAACAGCGCTATTCCAGTGTTTTCCTCCATAACATCCTTTCAGCAAATGGGAGTAAGTTCCTTGCTGAAGCAGATCACCCTTTAATGAAATGCTTGCAATACGGAATAACAGATATCACCGGGCGGCTTTAGGTCAATGATAAACCAGCGTCTCATGAGGTGAAAAAATGGGACGTACTGCGGTTGCGATCAATGCTTTCCGGTAACTTGGCTTTTGAGAAGAATTTGTCATGGGAGAGACAAGAGGGAGCGAGTGAGGCGGGTGCATTGAGCCGGAGTGGGACAGAGGGGGGCGAGGAGGTGGGTATCTGTGCGAGTGTTTTAAATAATGAAAGGAAAAAAAGTGCTTTGAAATCGAGGACCCCCAACCAAGACGGCTTACGAAACAAAACGCAACAGACAGGCATATGCTACTTGTATAAAATACATGCAATAATGACAGCAATACTGAAGCAATGATGATGCGAAAAGTAGATGCTAAACTTGGGTGGCCGCATTGTGCCTGCCCGTAAATCCCAACCGATGTATATATCTGAACGGATATCTGAACCAATATATATATCTGAACGGATGTATCTAAACCGATGTATATATCTAAACCAATCCATTTAAACCAATCTATACTAATTAATAAAAGGCAAAGCCCTCACTGACTGACTGACTGACTGACTGACTTACTCATCACTAATTGTCCAACTTCCCGTGTAGGTGGAAGGCTAAAATTTGGCAGGCTGATTCCTTATAGCTTACTTACAAAAGTTAGGCAGGTTTCATTTCGAAATTCAACGCGTAATGGTCATAACTGGAACCTCTTTTTTGACAATATACTGTAATGGACGGCAGCTTGATGGCCGTGGGAGGCGGAGTTGAGTGTCACGTCATCACGCCTCCCACGTAATCACGTGAAAAGACTGTGAATGCAGTAGGGAGAAATGAAGTAAGAGCCGCAAACAGCAAAGAACAAAAAATTCATTAAACAATTGAGAAGGGAGCGAGTGAAGCATACAAGCATCTTCATAAGGGAAACAAAGCACCGTGTAAAACGTAAGTTTAAATTAAGTTTATTGAAACGCTCCCGTTAAGGATTGCAATAACATATTCGCGAGATAAAAGAACGCAGTAGGGAGAAATGAAGGAAGAGCTGCAAACAGTGAAGAGCAAAAAATTCATTAAACAATTGAGAAGGGAGCGAGTGAAGCATACAAGCATGTTCATAAGGGAAACAAAGCACGGTGTAAAACGTAAGTTTAAATTAAGTTTATAGAAACGCTCCCGCTGCGGATTGCAATAACATATTCGCGAGATAAAAGTTTAATGAGAAGACACGAGGTATAAACGAAGCACACGCCGTGGCGCAACGTTAGGGGCAACAGTTTCAACCATTCTATGATCTGCTTCTCGCAACCGAAAGACGGCACATGGCGGATGTTAGCCGACTTGCTGACCGCAACGTTAGGGGCTTCAACTCTGGTGCTGACGATAGAGATTCGATTCCCGAGAGGGGATGCAGTGAGTGTGTATGCCTGATGAGCCCAGAATTAGGGAGAAACACGTGTTGCATACTCTTTGCATTATTTGAAAGTAAACTATTAAAACCATTCTATGATCAGCTTCTGGGAACAGAAAGAGGGCACGTGGCGGATGTAAGGCGACTTCCTGACCAACCACAAGCGTAACCTGGCAGGTAACCACCCATACAGTCAGATTGTGATTCAGAAAACGAATGCCATGAATGTAATTACCACGATCTACATACTGTCAAATAAACGAAACACAAGCCGTAGCGCGACAGCTGTGAAAAGCAAGGTTCACAAAAAAACAGATCCTTAACAAATTGTT